>NC_057803.1:129584248-129769688 GCF_018294505.1 Triticum aestivum | reverse complement strand
CACCATTGGAGGAAGATGGATGAGTCTATGTTGGGGAGTTTTAGACGTAGAGTGCCAATGCTTGATGGAGAGTTCTATAATGCTTGGAAAAATGATATCCTTGAGATTTTCAATGAATATCACTTGAACAAGTATATTACTAGTCCTTGTGCGCCCCTTATTGATCCCTTGCATCCTACCTCCGATGAGTCTCTTGACATGATCCGCAATCTTAGAACCATTAATCTTATCATTAGAGGATTGCCTAGAAATTTGATTGTATGCTTGCCTATTTTTGAATGTGCTTACACCATATGGATATTTCTTGAGGAACGTTTTCCAAACAATTCCCTGAAAAATCTAGATGTGATTCTTCAGAAGTCCAATGATTTTCATAAAATGAAAGCTAGTGACCCTAAATTTGATGATTGTCTATTTGAGCTTCGTGACCTTATGCGTGCCAAAGGAGATGTTGGAGTCAATAGTAGCATCATCTCTCAAGTCATTAGAATTCATAAAGATGAACATTTCCATGGTCATACATCTAATGAATCAGTCTCTCAAGGTGATGATCAATCACAAGACGATGTTGAACATGGGATATTATGATGAGGATGATCATAGTGACTTTGATCTTCATGAGTCTATGAGACACTTTCGTCTTATGGATAACCTTCGTGGTTACATGGCCAGAGGAAAGGAATGGGTTCTTGATAGTGGATGTACCGATCAAATGACCGGAGACAAGGATATGTTACGTGAGCTTGCTGAAAATGACGGCCCTCGAAAGTATGTCACTTTTGGTGATAACTCAAAGGTTAAGGTGGTTGGCCTCTGTAAGGTGGCCATCTCACATGAGAGGTCCATCCAAAATATTATGCTCGTTAAATCTCTTGGATACAATTTACTCTCCGATTTCGGTTTCAACGTCCTATTTACCGAAGTAGATTGCCAAGTGTTTCGAAGAGATAATCATAATATGGTCTGTACCGGTATACGTAGAGGTGATCTATACATTGTTTATTTCACTAAAAAGGCTCAACCTAGAACTTTCTTAATTGCTAAATCATCTAAAGGTTAGTTGTGGAATAGAAGGTTAGGTCATGTGGGCATGCAAAATCTTAATAAGCATATTAAAGGTGATCATATCCTTGGAGTTAAAGATGTTTGAGAAGGATAGACTTTGCAGTGCTTGTCAAGCAGGAAAACTGGTTGGAGGAAGCCATCCCATGAAAAACATTATGACCACGAGAAGACCGCTGGAGCTACTTCATATGGGTCTTTTTGGTCCCAACACCTACAAAAGTCTCGGTGATAACTCATTCGGTTTAGTCATTGTCGATGACGTTTCAATATTTATGTGGGTGTTCTTTGTTGATGATAAATCACAGGTCCAAAATATCTTCAAGAACTTCGCTAGAAAGGCCCAAAATCAATTTTAAGTGAAGATCAAGAAAGTTCGCAGCGACAACATAACAGAGTTCAAGAATGCCAATGTGGATACCTTTCTTGATGAAGAAGGGATTTCACATGAGTTCTCGGCTACATACACACCTCAACAAAATGGAGTTCTTGAGAGGAAGAACCGGACACTTATCGAGATGGCGAGAACAATGCTTGATGCATACAAGACGCCAAAACACTTTTCAGCAGAAGCAGTTGAGACAGCTTGTCATGCAACTAATCGTCTATATCTTCACAACCTTCTTGGCAAGATGGCATACGAGCTTCTCACCTGTAACAAACCTCAAGTTGGATACTTTCGAGTATTCAGCTCAAAGTGCTACATTCTTGATAAGCATCATCGTTTGAAATTTGCTCCTAAATATCATGAAGGTTTCCTACTCGGTTATGACTCAAACTCTCACACTTACCGTGTCTACAAAAATTTGACCCAAAAGGTTGAAGAGACGGTAGATGTGAAGTTTGATGAATCTAACGGCTCGCAAGTAGAGCGATTGCCAATTGATGTAGGATACAAAGACCCTTCAGAAGCAATTCAAGACTTGTCTATTGGCAAGATTCACCCAACAGAGGTGAAGGAGAGTACCTCGTCCGTTCAAGTGCAAGCCTCAACTTCACGACAAGGTGAACCTCATGTTGACTTGGAGGCATCCACAAGTGGAACACACCAACATGAAGGAAACGAGGAAGTACACCAAGATGAACCTCATCAACCTCCCTCTCCACCACCATAAGAGAACAACCACACCAATAATGAAGAAGGCCAAGAGGAATAACAAGATGATGAAGAGGATGTTCCACCCCGACCCAAACAAAATCTCTCACGAGATAGAGCAAGAGTTTCAAGAGATCATCCCGTCGATGATGATTTACAAACAGGGAGAATTACTCGCTCTAAAACTCGTTTGGCTAACTTTTGTGAACATTATTCATTCATCTCTAGTATACCTATGAAAGTTGAAGAAGCTTGAACGCCTTGCATGAAGAGCTACACAATTTCGCGAGGAACCAAGTGTGGACATTGGTACAAAAGCCGGATAACAACCAAAATGTCATTGGAACCAAATGGTTGTTTAGAAATAAGCAAGATGAAGATGGACAAGTTGTACGCAACAAGGACCGTCTCGTCGCCCAAGGCTACACTCAAGTCGAAGGTATGGACTATGGTGAGACATATGCCCCTGTTGCTAGACTTGAGTCCATACGCATGTTACTTGCTTATGCCAATCACCATGATATTACTCTATATCAAATGGACATTAAAAGTTCTTTTCTAAATGGTGAAATTGAGGAGGAAGTTTATGTTAAACAACCTCCTGGCTTTGTTAATCCCAACAAACCAGATCATGTTTAGAAACTTCACAAAGCTCTTTATGGTCTTAAACAAGCTCCTAGAGCACGGTATAAATTCTTGACTAAGTTCCTTATTGAAAAAGGCTTTGAGATTGGAAAAATTGACTCTACACGTTTTACTAAAAGGATTAATGGAGAATTATTTGTGTGCCAAATTTATGTGGATGATATCATATTTGGTTCGACTAACCCTCATTTTAGTGAAAAGTTTGGAAGGCTAATGTCGGATAATTTTGAGATGTCTATGATGAGGGAACTCAAGTTCTTTCTTGGTTTGCAAATCAAAGCAATCTAAGGAGGGTACCTTTGTTTCCCAAAGAAAGTATACCAAGGACTTATTCAAGAAGTTCAACATGCAAGAAAGAAAAGGTATGAAAACACCAATGCCTACAAGTGGACATCTTGACTTGACTAAGGATGGCAACCCGATTGACCAAAAGGTTTACCGCTCTATGATTAGTTCATTGTTATATCTATGTGCCTCCCGTCCTGATATTATGCTAAGTGTGTGCATGTGTGCATGATATCAAGCAGCCCCTAAAGAATGTCATCTTAAGGCTATGAAAAGGATAGTGAGATACTTAATTCATAAATAGAACTTTGGCATTTGGTATCCTATAAGAGGTCTTCTTTGGATCTTGTTGGCTACTCTGATTCGGACTATGTCGGTGACAAGGTTGATAGAAAGTCCACTTCAGGTACTTCTCAATTTCTTAGTGCATCTCTTGTGTCTTGGTCCTCCAAGAAACAAAACTCAGTATCTTTATTCACCGCCGAAGCAGAATACATTGCCGTCGGTTCATGTTGTGCTCAGTTACATTGGATGACCCAAACTCTTAAAGATTATGGGATATATGTGAAACATGTTCCATTGATTTGTGATAATGAAAGTGCTATTAAGATTGCTCACAAACCCTTCCAACTTTCTTGGACTAAGCATATTGAAGTTCATCATCATTTTATTTGAGATCATGTTGCTAAAGGAGACATCGACCTTAAGCATGTTCGTACCGATAAGCAATTGGTGGATATATTAACCAAACTGCTTGATGAGAAAGTATTTAGCCATTTGAGAGGTGAATTTAATATCATTCATGCCTCAAACTTGGAATAGAAACTCAATTTGGATACATGCAAGGCATGAGCCTTTGAGTAATCCTTGGTATTTCTCTTATGTTGATGATCATATGCCTTGGATATCTACTTGTACTCTTGCATGTTATCTAACCCTTGTAGTTACTTGGATGATCCCAAATTTACGAGATTGCAACTCACTCACACCTTGAGAAATCTCTACATCACCAAATCTCTACAATATGGTGGTTGAATACAAGGAAGCATAAATCCACTCAACATATCCTTTGCCAATTTCTATATATCAAATATTATTTGATATCAAGTTTCATGATTGTCATTTCGGATACACAGGTGCTCTTCCTTGCAAGACTAACCCATGTAGGTAGATAAAATCCAAATATAAGTGGTGCTTCCAACTCTTGATGAACTACATTAACCTTGAGCATCCAACACAAGTTCGACTACATGATCAAGAACGCCATTGGATGGCCCAATGATGATACTGGGTTTTGTCACTAT
The DNA here is from genome assembly GCF_018294505.1 of Triticum aestivum. Lineage (NCBI taxonomy): Eukaryota > Viridiplantae > Streptophyta > Magnoliopsida > Poales > Poaceae > Triticum > Triticum aestivum. The sequence goes on along the minus strand of NC_057803.1, from coordinate 129,765,296 downwards.
TATCGTCATAGAAGTGTGGTGGGCTGCTACTTCTATGACAAAAAATCATGACAGAAAATGGGCTTTCCATCCTGGGCGGGCTGGAGACGTAGCTGCAAGACATTCATTGGGTCATCCATGACGGAAAAATATGGTAGAAGCGAGGGCGAGGAAATTATCAAGGAGTTCCCGGTTATGGTGGGTGGTCGGGGGCCGAGCGATGCGCATTTCTCTCGTACGTACGCGTGTGTGTGTGCGGGGTGTTGGGCTCTAACTAAACCCGAGCAATTGCACTACAGGCTACACGTTACTGAACCCGAGCAATCGATCGATCCCTTGCTGTTAACTGAAACCGAGTGATTCCTTCACTACTACTGCTAACTGAAGCCGATCGAACACTGCTGCCTCCTTCCCTTGATGGACAGTGAGCGTTGTTGGGGGGTTTGGATGAACAGGTCCTGATGGGGGGTTGGATGAATAGGACCCCGTGGTAGTAGAGGTCGTTGCCGCTGGATGAACAGAACCCCGATCGATCGAGCCGATGGATGAACAGGATCCCATGGATGACTGGATGAACATGACCCCGTAGAGGGCTGGATGAACAGGACCCCATGGAGGGTTGGTTGAATAGTAGCCGGTGGAGGGCTGGTTGAACAGTAGCCGATGGAGCGCTTGTTGAACAGTACCCTATGGAGGGGTGGTTGAACAGGACCCCGTGGAGAGGGCTGGTTGAACAGTAGCCGGTGGAGGGCTGGTTGAACATTACCCTGGGGAGGGGTGGTTGAACAGGACCCCGTGGAGAGGGCTGGGTCCCAGCAGTTAGGGGGGAAACGTTTTTTCTGTGAAATACGGTGGCCCGTCTAGTGGGTCCCTGCTGTCAGGTCGAGGAATCATTATTTTTCCGCGTAATAGGGAGGCATTTCCTTGTGTGCGTCCGTGGAACAGCTGTCAGCCTCTCCACGTACAGTCAACGTCCGATGGATGTCGTTTGTTGACCATGTTGACCAGGGCGCGCCGAGAGCACCAGGAAGGGAATGACACGAAGCCGGGGAAGACTCGGCAGTAGTTGACCACGCGGTGGGGAGTAAGAGGGTTTACTAGTCCGGCTGCCGCCGCCGGAAAATAACAGGAGGTGTGGGTGAGTAGAGGAATGGCCTGGCCAGCAATAGAGTAGGGTGGGGCAGTGCGGCCTGTGCGGTAGCACAACCGGCCATAGGAGGCGGGAGCAGGCAGTCCCACCGGCGCTGGTTTGGGCGGCTGGAGCAAGAAGACCAGAGGTTGAAGAAGCACTACGCCTGTTGGATGGACATCATACGGTCTCTGCGGCTAGAATCGTTTATATTGACTAAGTTGACAAAGCCCTTGGTTCGCGTCAACTTAGTAAGCCCATAGGTCATCCTCCGAAACGGTGTGCCCTAGATGTCAGGGGGAGGAATCATTTTTTGGGCAGCTGAAGCTAGAATATCCAAGATTGAAGAAGAAGCACAACATCCGTTGGATGGATATCCAACGGCCACTGCTGCTAGAACCGTGTGTTGACTATAAGTTGACAAAGCCTTGCATACGCGTCAACTTACTTTTTCTTAGGTGACGCGTCAACTTAGTAGGCCCACAAGTGTGTGGCAGAGAACTTATAGCCCATTTGCGATTTGCAAGAATGTACATCCCATTTTTGAATTCTAATGGAATTTACTACAGCCCATTTACAGTTTGTTAAAAGTACAGCCCATTTTCTAGCTAGGACAACGATTCATAATTTCAACTAACCGTCCAAAACAGAATTCAATAAAATTTCCCACATTTTGATGGGATCTGAAATATTTTTATCCTAAAATTTCTAGTTAGATTAAATACAATTTTAATATAAATTTGTATTACGTAAAAATTCCAACGAAACATTGCGCGCGCAACAATTAATGAAATAAAAAATTTCAAAATACAAAAAAATAATAAACTAATTACGTGTTTGGTGCATTTTTTATAGTTACTTCCAGTTTTATAATGACACCCCATTTATTATTTCTTAAAGCCCATTTCCTTGTTAAGTCTAATGCATTCCTCCTTGGAAAGATTTGCAGCACAACCAGGCGGAGAATAACAAGTTGACCTTGCCTGGGTATTCCTCAGAAAAAGTATAGCTGGGCTAGCCATTTTCAGCTTGAAAAAAATTAATATCTGGGGTGGATATCTGGCCTAGGCCCGCCCAGTTAATACCCTGCCCTCCTCAGAACAACAACGAAAACATCGCTCAAGAAAAACTCTGCAGTGCCCACACCTCAAAAACACAAATACTACTTGAGCTGCTTGGTCCCAGCTGTCAGACGCTCCTTGTACAATTATCTCGTGTATTGACTACATAGGTTGACAATGGTGTGGGACCGTGATGTCAGGAAACCAGGAGGAAGCAAACAATATTATAGTTGTATATAATAAGGAGGCACTTGCATACGTGCGGCTATGGCCTTGGTGGGTCCCCACTATCATCCTCTCCAAGTAAAGTCATCTCCTCATTCCTCATGTCCATTGACCATGTTGACAACGTGAGACGGTGGCGCCACAGCGAGCGCAACAACTCGAAGGACGACTGAGAGGGCCTCGCGGGCCCTACAGATGGTTTGATACAACGCCCGCTGCTCATTCGGGAAGCCAGGATCATAGGGCCACATCTCCATGATGGCATTGTCATTCGCTTGTTCACCGGTGCTCATTAAGGAGACGGAGGTTGCAGCACAGGTCCTCCTTTGCTGGTAGCTCTTCCGCCATCACGGCGTCGAAGTGCGGCCGCACCTGGTCGGAAGCTACGTCCATCGTCTGATTGTCGAGGCTCAGCTCGGCGAGCTCGCTGGCGATCCAGCATGTCCGGCTGCTGGACCGACCCACTGCCAAGCATGAGTCTGACTGCCGTGGCACACCCACACCGCCTCCCTCGCCCGCACACGCTTTCCACCCGAAATGGTCAGCGCCGCCCACCCTACTTCCCGGTGCAGGCGATTGGTCCACCTTCAAACGACACAAGTGTCGTCCGCCTGTCTGTGTGCCGCCCACATTAATGAAACGTGGTTGCCGAGGCTGCTACTCCGGCGCCACACGTCCGTCCCTCTGCCGCACACCATTGCTATATAAACTGCTGCGTCGGCCATAGTTGTAGTCATCCGCCTCCGTTCCCTTTCTCCTGTCCACACCATTACTGCCCACCATGGCTTCCTCGCGCTCCAGCGCTCTTCGGGATGGGCGGACGATGGACCACAAGGAGATGGCAGCCATTGCAGCCGACTGGCTGGCCGGTAGGCAGCCGGAGGACGGCGACGTCCCAATGGATAACACGGTAGTCGACGATCCGGCGGCAACCCCCTCCTCTGCGCCATCCTCGTCGGTGCATTGCACCATGACCATCAGCGAGGCCCGTGCCCAATACATGGACACGGTGAGGCAGAAGCGTGAGGAGCAGTTCTGGGAGGCGCAGGCCGATGCCGCCTACAACCACCATCTCCTCCAGGAGCACCTGCAGGCGGAGGAGCAGATCGCCACGGAGTGGGCAGAGCAGAAGGCGCTGCTCGACTCGTACCGCTCTACCAGCGAGGGCCACCTCGAGCGCTGGCGGTACCGCATGCGGGTGGCGAAGGTTGCGGCCGCCTACAAAGAGGGCGATGAAGCAGGAGAGGCGCTGTTTGGCGAGACCAAGGACGAGGCAGAGGACCATGTCGACTCCGACGAGTCCCCGCTCCGCTGGCATCGACGAGACCCTGCTCTGCCGAGGCCCCGCGGCGGCAACAACGAGGTAGAGGACACCGCAGGCTCCGCCGAGGCCTCGCCTGATAACCCACAAGTATAGGGGATCGCAACAGCTTTCGAGGGTAGAGTATTCAACAAAAATTTATTGATTCGACACAAGGGGAGCCAAAGAATATTCTCAAGTATTAGCAGCTGAGTTGTCAATTCAACCACACCTGGAAACTTAGTATCTGCAGCAAAGTGTTTAGTAGGAAAGTAATATGATAGTGGTGGTAATGGTAACAAAAGAGTAATGAAAGCAAAGTAATATTTTTGGTATTATGTAGTGATTGTAACAATAGCAACAGGAAAGTAAATAAGCGTAAACCAGTATATGGAAAGCTCGTAGGCATCGGATCAGTGATGGATAATTATGCTGGATGTGGTTCATCATGTAACAGTCATAAGATAGGGTGACACAGAACTAGCTCCAATTCATCAAATGTAATGCAGGCATGTATGCCGAATATAGTCATACGTGCTTATGGAAAAGAACTTGCATGACATCTTTTGTCCTACCCTCCCGTGGCAGCGGGGTCCTAATGGAAACTAAGGGATATTAAGGCCTCCTTTTAATAGAGAACCAGAACAAAGCATTAGCACATAGTGAAAACATAATAGGTTTAGATCTGAAATCATGGCACTCAGGCCCTAGTGACAAGCATTAAGCATAGAAAAGTCATAGCAACATCAATCTCAGAACATAGTGGATACTAGGGATCAAACCCTAACAAAACTAACTCGATTACATGGTAAATCTCATCCAACCCATCATAGTCCAGCAATCCTACGATGGAATTACTCCCGCACGCTGGTGAGCATCATGAAATTGGTGACGGAGGATGGTTGATGATGACGACGGTGAGGAATCCCCCTCTCCGGAGCCCCGAACGGACTCCAGATCAGCCCTCCCGAGAGGTTTTAGGGCTTAGCGGCGGCTCCGTATCGTAAAACGTGATGAAATCTTCTCTCTATTTTTTTCTCCCCGAAAGCAAATATATAGAGTTGGAGTTGGAGTCGGGCGGTCTCTAGGGGGCCCAAGAGGTAGGGGGCGTGCCCCCCACCCTCGTGGATAGGGTGTGGGCCCCCTAGTCTTCATCTTTGGCGAGGATTTTTTATTATTTATTGTAAGATATTCCGTGGAGTTTCAGGTCATTCCGAGAACTTTTGTTTTCTGCACATAAAACAACATCATGGGAGTTCTGCTGAAAACAGTGTCAGTCCGGGTTAGTTCCATTCAAATCATACAAGTTAGAGTCCAAAACAAGGGCAAAAGTGTTTGTAAAAGTAGATACGACGGAGACGTATCAACTCCCCCAAGCTTCAACTGTTGCTTGTCTTCAAGCAATTCAGTTGACAAACTGAAAGAAAAAAAGAAAAACTTTTACAAACTCTATTTGCTCTTGTTGTTATAAATATGTCAAGCTAGCATTCAAGTTTTCAGCAAAGATTATAACTAACCACGTTTGCAATGACTCTCAGGTCTCATGATTACCCATATCAGTAGCATAATCAACTATCAAGCCATAATAATAAATATCGGATGACAACACTTTCTCAAAACAATCATAATATGATATAATAAGATGGTATCTCGCTAGCCCTTCCTGAGACCGCAAAACATAAATGCAGAGCACCTTTAAAGATCGAGGACTGACTAGACATTGTAATTCATGGTAAAAGAGATCCAATCATAGTCATTCCCAATATAAATTAACAGTGATGAATGCAAATGAAAGATGCACTCTCCAGCTAGTGCTTTTAATAAGAGGGTGATGACTCAACATAAAAGTAAATAGATAGGCCCTTTGCAGAGGGAAGCAGGGTTTTGTAGAGGTGCCAGAGCTCGGTTTTGAAATAGAGGTGAATAATATTTTGAGCGGTATACTTTCATTGTCAACATAACAAGCAAGAGATGGCGATATCTTCCATGCTACACACATTATAGGCGGTTCCCAAACATAACGGTAAATTTTATACTCCCCCTCCACCAACAAACATCAATCCATGGCTTGCTCAAAACAACGAGTGCCTCAAACTAACAACAGTCACAGGGGGAGTTTTTTTTGCAATTTTGATTTTGTTTGCATAAAGCATGGGACTGGGCATCCCGGTGACCAGCCATTTTCTCGTGAGTGAGGAGCGGAGTCCACTCCTCTTGAGAATAACCCGCCTAGCATGGAAGATACAGACAGCCCTAGCTGATACATGAGCTTATTTGAAGGTTTAGAGTTTGGCACATACAAATTTACTTGGAACGACAGGTAGATACCGCATATAGGAAGGTATAGTGGACTCATCTGGAATAACTTTGGGGTTTAAGGGATTGGATGCACAAGCAGTATTCCCGCTTCGTACAGGTGAAGGCTAGCAAAAGACTAGGAAGCGACCAACCAGAGAGCGACAACAGCCATGTACATGCATTAAAATTAATAAACATTGGATGCAAGCATGAGTAGGATATAATCCACCATGAACATAAATATCGTGAAGGCTATGTTGATTTGTTTCAACTACATGCGTGAACATGTGCCAAGTCAAGCCACTTAAATCATTCAAAGGATGATACCACCCCATCATACCACATCATAACCATCTCAATAGCATGTTGGCACGCAAGATAAACCATTATAACTCATAGATAATCAAGCATGGCACAAGCAACTATGATCTCTAATTGTCATCGCAAACATGTTTATTCATAACAAGCTAAATCAAGAACGATGAACTTATCATATTTAGAAAAAGAAAAGAGGTCGAGTTCATAACATCTTTTCTCATCTCAGTCAGTCCATCATATATCATCATAATTGCCTTTCACTTGCACGACCGAACGATGTGAATAATAATAAGAGTGCATGTGCATTGGACTAAGCTGGAATCTTCGAGCATTCAATAAATAGGATAAGACAAAGCAATATGTGCTCTTGGTTAAATGAACAGTAAAGCATATAAGAGCCACTTCAACAATTTAATCATGGTCTTCTCCTACTGACCCCCAAAGAAAAGAAAAGAAATAAAACTATTTACACGGGAAAGCTCCCAACAAGCAAAAGTAGAATGGGAAATATTTTTGGGTTTTGTTTTTAATTATTACTAAAGTAAGAAAAGTAAACTACTACTAAGTTTTTTTTTCTTTTTTCTTAAGGATTATCAAACACACAAGAAGAAAGCATAAAAGGAACTAAACTAGCATGGATGATACAATGAAAAAGTATGAACACCGACATCTAGCAATGAGTGTGTGTGGACATAAATGTAATGTCGGTGAGAAATATATACTCCCCAAGCTTAGGCTTTTGGCCTAAGTTGGTCTATGGCCACTGCTGGCCTGGCTGATATCCATAATAATAGTTGTTGGGGTCGTACTGTGAGGAGGAATAAGAGGGCTCAGATTGCCACTGGCTGACAATCATCTCCGGATCCCACTAGTAATTAGACTGTCTTGAAGGATCAAATTGTGGTTCCGGCTCCGGCTCCTTGGCTGGTGCAGGGTTTCGGTAGGCGTGGATAGCCGTCAACGGAACAAGGTATGTGCCTACAGTCAAATCAAACAAAGAAGGAGCAGGCAAGGTAATAGTCTCAGGATGATGTTTACTAAAGAACAATTGATATTTAAGCTCTCCTTCCCTATTCTTAACAATAAAATCATGTGCTACCATACTTTTATAATCTAAATAAGCACGAGGCAGCACCTTCTCTTCCTTCTCATAATGCCTAATAGGTATGTTAAAATGTGCAGCGAGGCGTGAAGCATAAATGCCTCCAAAGATGGGACCCTTAGTACGGTTCATACTTAACCGTCTGGCAATAATGCTGCCCATACTAAAAGAGTTATCACCGTATAAACCGTGGTGCAAAATAATAATATCAGGGATACTCAGGTTTCCGCAGTTTCCGCGACCAATTAGGCAACAACTAGAAAATAATGCAAAGTAGCGTAAAACAAGAAAATGTATGCTAGTGATTCGTGCATCGGAAACCTTCCTTGTTTCCCCTACAGTGATAGTTTCAATAAATCCCTCCACATCATCACGATGTGGTTCTTCTGTTTTTCCCCCAAAAGGGACTAAACAAATCCGACAAAAATCATAAAGTGACATCTCCTTATGCTCATCATATAAATGAAATTCCACCGTAGGTGGTGAGTTCCTATAATGAAAATGAAAATTTTGCACAAAGGTATTTGTGAGTAAGAGATACTGATCGCATTGGTCGTGGAGGAAAGCGGTAAGGCCTGCAGTCTGAGCCAACTCATGAAAATCTTCATAAATCCTGGCTGCTCTTAAGAAATCCTCGGAAGGCAATTCACACGCCCGAACCTCCGCGGTGCGAGGCAAATTATACTTAGGCTTCGGTGCCTTCTCCTTTGAGCTTTGGCTCGATGAGCCCCTCAAAAGTCTCCTCATCATTTTTTGAAAAATTCTGAAATTTTTAGTAACTTCAAAATAAAAGTAAATCAAACTTAATAATATTGATAGCAACTACTCCTACAAGTGCCTAGGGCCTATATCATGCATCAAAACTACTTTTGACCATATAAATTTGGCATGCAAGCTCAAGAACAGGGTCACCTAAGCAGCAAAAATTTGCAATGAATAAAGCACTAGAACAAACACTAATTGGACTAATGGAGGAGTCACATACCAAGGAACAATCTCCCCAAGCAGTTTTGTGAGAGGTGCTTTGAGCAAGGAGATCTAAAATGGCAGCAAAGAGGGCTGGAACTCGTGCTTGAGTTGGTTTTTCGTGTTTGTGGGAGGAAGAAGAAGAGGATGGGTGCAGGAATAAGTGGAGGAGGGCCACCGTGGGCCCACGAGGCAGGGGGCGCGCCCTCCACCCTCATGACCGGGTGGCAGCTCCCCCTGCGGTAATTTTTGCACCATAAATCCTCAAATATTCCCGAAAAAATCATATTAAATTGGCATGTCGTTCTGAGAACTTTTATTTTCGGGACATTTTTATATTGCACAGATAAATCAGGAAACAGACAAAAAAATACTATTTTTACTTTATTTCAACTAGATAACAGAAAGTATAGAGAGGGTACAGAAGGTTGTGCTTCTAGTTTCATCCATCTCATGCTCATCAAAAGGAATCCACTAACAAGGTTGATCAAGTCTTGTTAACAAACTCATTCCGATTAACATGAAACTGGAGAAATTTCAAATAACACTAGGTTACCTCAACGGGGATATGCACATCCCCAATAATAAGTATATCATATTTCTTCTTGACAGTAGGAAGAGGAAATTCAAAACCTCCAAATATAATCGATGGAATTTTTCCGATAGAATTGATACTATGAACTTGAGGTTGTTTCCTCGGAAAGTGTACCGTATGCTCATTACCATTAACATGAAACGTGACATTGCCTTTGTTGCAAGAAATAACAGCCCCTGCAGTATTAAGAAAAGGTCTTCCAAGAATAATAGACATACTATCGACCTCAGGAATATCAAGAATAACAAAGTCCGTTAAAATAGTAACGTTTGCAACCACAACAGGCACATCCTCACAAATACCGACAGGTATAGCAGTTGATTTATCAGCCATTTGCAAAGATATTTCAGTAGGTGTCAACTTATTCAAGTCAAGTCCACGATATAAAGAGAGAGGCATAACACTAACACCGGCTCCAAGATCACATAAAGCAGTTTTAACATAGTTTCTTTTAATGGAGCATGGTATAGTAGGTACTCCTGGATCTCCATGCTTCTTTGGTATTCCACCCTTAAAAGTATAATTAGCAAGCATGGTGGAAATTTCAGCTTCTGGTATCTTTCTTTTATTTGTAACAATATCTTTCACGACGGAGACGTATCACCGCCCCGCCATCATTTTCGGCGAGGCCCTACTCCGCTGAGGCCCCGCCCCACCAACAAGGAGGCAGAGGACACCACCGGCTCAGCCGAGGCCCCACCCTGCCGGCAACGAGGGGATGGATTTCCCCTGCTCCACCGAGGCACCGCCCCGCCGGCAACGAGATAGAGGACATCGCCAGCTCCGTCGAGGCCCCGCCCCACTGCCAACGAGGCCGCGCCACACAGAAAACAAGGAAGAGTATAACACGGTAGGTCGCCACCGCTCGGGTCCAAGTAAGGCCACCGCTGGTACTCTCCGGTTGAAGCCAAGCTAGGCGGGTTGACCATTAACGGCCGATTAGCTTCTTGGCGGTGACGTGGAGTGGGAGAGCTATGTTGCAAAAGGACGTTGCTTCAGTTACTTAACTGTTGGTGCAGTTGGGTCACTAAGACATGGGCCCAACAGGCATCTGGGCCACATGTCAGATACGCAACTGCACCTGCAGTTAAGTCACTGAAGCTCAATCTGCTGGAGAATAAGCTTCTGTTCGGCTCAGCCGGACACAGGTGGGTAGATTCGGTTAATTAATTATACCTCTAGTGCACCCCTTTTTAGTTGAAGAATGTATGAAATGTAATGAAATCCGGCATGTTAATATGAAATCCGACCGTGTATGAATGAATGTAGTTCGATTAGTTTGAATTCTTGTATCACTGGCATTGGATGAACATGCAAAACAATATGTACTAGGACTATTCCCAGGGTGATCACCTCGTTTGCAGCAGTTTCACATGTACTCCATCTGGTCCTTTTTAATCTGTATACGAGTTTTGTCTGCAGTCAAAGTATCTCTACTTTCACCACTCTTTTAGAAAAAGTATGAACAATCACAATGTAAATCAACTGACTTGAAAGAAATCTAATATGTGAAGTAAAAAGGAATAGATGGAGTACAAAGAGTTTGAGCTGCTTTTTAGCGTTCCTATACATTGCAATCAAACACACAGGCCTGGCAATTCATAGAGAACATTCAAAACAATCGATGATTATGCATCTCAGTGATTCACATGTCAGAGCCAATATTTACTTCACAACTAAAAAATAAAGAAAAATCGATCGATGCTGCTGACAGCAAAGGGTGTCCCATTCTAAAATATCAAACGCATGTGTTCTTGCTAACATCAATGAGAAAAATTTGGCAAGGTTGTCCCATTCCAGAATGTCAAATGCGTGTTGTTTTGCGTACATCAATGATCAAACTTTGACAAGGTTTTCCCATTCCAAAATATCAAATGCCTACGACTGTTGAATGGGCAGGTTTGCCATCAGTTCGGACATTGACATGGCACCTCGTGCTAAATAAACCAGCTGTTCGTTTTGTGCAGTTCCACCAAAATCAACCAAATTCGCGCGTAGCTTGTATGATTTCGCCTTTATCTGTTGCAACACCTTGAACATATCGGCAACTCCTTTCTTGTGGTGGAAATGAATGATTCGATGTAGTCATGAACATTTTGTGCAGTTCGCATTGAAACCAAGCTGAGCACCTCAGTTTGCACAAATACAAAATAAGTGATTAGTATAAAGCAAACTATACTATGAATTGACAGTTTAAACACGCACCAACATGGTTCATGTAGACCACACTTTAAAAAATGGAACTCACCAGAAAGTATCCTAGAACAACATTGTACTTGCGCATCACAGCAAAAAAGATGGAGATATGTCAGTCCTTCCGAGCTGGAGTTAGTTTGGTCTTGTGGGGAGTAATGTAACCATCCTTCAACTGCTCCTTCTAATGAGAAGATAGACATGGCTTCTTCATCCTGGCATAATTGGAACTATTCACTTCACGTACTCCATATTATTCTTCAGAGGAGGAGGATCCTATTGTGCAAAGACAACAGGACAACTAAATGCTAGCACATGTTTGCTTGAGAAAAGGGAAAGGAAATATTTAAAATAGCACATATGAAGCACTCCTCAAGGAAAATACCACTTTCTCATGACAGTATCTAAACAGTAGCACAACACCAATAGAGATGACAAAGCTCAATCATATGGAAGAAATCTGTGGGGGGTAACAACCTTTGTCAGGAGGCTTATTGTGCAGAGCATACAGATCAAGCACTTCTCCGGAACCATCTGTTGTTATCTACTGTGGTTGCCATGCTTACTATATACTCCTCGATTAGTTTAATGTGTCCAACATCTTCTTGTGCAGTTCCACTAAAATATATGGTATCTTCAAAGAAGATCTTTGTTTGCACAAGTAGAGATAATTACATATTACATTAAGAGTGGCATCAAATCAGTGGAAAAAGAATTGCTCGTTCCAGCCATAGCAACAAATTATGATGCAAAACTATATCATTACTTGTGTCATCATAGTTCAAGTGTTTTTCTTCCGCCTGTTCTTCCCCTTCATCATTGGGTTCAATAATAGACAAGCTTCACCTTCAATGTAAGATTTGGCATGTCAATTAGGGAGCACAAGTATAGCACTAAATAACGACATTAATTTTCTGATGCAGGTGGAAAAATACAGGGCAAAAGTTGTGCAATATACTTATCTTACCTCAATGGGATATTACGGTGCACATACAGATTGGAAGTCTTGTATCCATTTGTGCAGTTCACTAAAATCAAGCAACATTACCGTACAAGTAGCACAACATATGAAAGAGCACTGCACAATCATGTGAAAGAAGGCTAGTACTAACCTCTCATGACGCGGAATTCAAACAACTCACAAGAAGAAGATCTGAACCAAATTTTCCAACACGGATAGGAAGTAAGATCTCCTCTTGTGCAGTTCCACCAAGATCTAGCAATCAAGCAACAATGTCGGTGTGACATTTTGGTTGAACTGCACAAAACACTCTTAAAACAAAAATGTTTTGTGCAGTGCAATGTCACAATAGTAACTAGGTGAAGTAGATAACCCTATTTACACAGACGTGCAATGGAAACAACAAGTGGTCAATAACGGTGGATGACACAGAAGCCAAAAAAAGAAGCATCTAACTTACCTAATTGGGAAAGAAAGCAAGACAGTAGCATTTTTCAAACGGTGGCATTGATTCAAATTAACTGAGAGATTATATTAACAATAAAATTCGTTAAACATGTAATTTTCTTTTAACTGTAGCATTGCATCAATTTTCCAGCGGCATTATTAGAGGGTGTTTGTCTACAGGGACTTTTTAGTGTAGGGACTAAAAAAGTCCCTTTCAGTCCCATCTAAACCAAACAGGAGGGACCTTTAGGGACTAAAAGTGGGCATTTGGGACTAAAGAAAGAACACCAAGGGAGAGTCTTTTTGGGACTTTTTCCAACAGTTGCCCATGCCCCGCATCGCACCTAATCTCTATTAGTTCATACTAGGGGTAACATGGTCTTTTAGCATGTCATTTAATAACCTCTAGTCCATGCACTACTAGGAAAAGGCCTGTTAGTGGCGCACCTATTTTGGCCATTAATGGCGCACTATAGATGCGCCACTATCATCACGCCATTAGTAACAAGTACTAATGGCGCACCCCTGGTGCGCCATTAGTATACCAGATAATAGTGGCACACCACATAGTGCGACATTACTATGTCCAATGGTGTGCCATTACTATCTGACTTAGAAATGGCGCACCACATATCTGGTGCACCATTACTAACAAATTTTTTTCAAAAAAAAATTCAGAATTTTTTTTCTATTTTGTTCTTAATCTCTGGTCACTATGGCTTAATCTCGGGTCAATATGCTTAATCTCAAGTCAAATCGCACTCCGTGGACAAACTTCGCGAATGGTCACCCATCCTCACACTACTCCAGCCCAAGCACACTTAACTTTGCAGTTCTATCCAACCCCAGCAGCACCTTAATTAACAGGCACTTGTTGATATATCTATCATATCAATCCTATTAAACCTTGTTGATGTCTATGACTTTGTTCATGTTCATGAGTGTGATGAATTTTTTTTAAAAAAATCAAACTTCCCGGTCATATTACGTATCATATTTTGAACATTTTTTCCAAAAAAATCGAAACCATTTTTTTCTATTACTAGTGGCGCACCTAGCAAATGGTGTGCCAAATGGTGTGCCATTACTAAGTTTGATTTTTTCCATTCCCCCCTCTAGATCTTAAAAGCCCCGTACCTTTCATTCTTTTAAGTTTTTGAGGATTTGTCGGGGTTTTGGTGCGACATATGCCAATGGATGGCTTATCATGGTGGGGGCGAGTAGAACGTTGCTGGTGCCTGGAAACGGGATGAGGCGAAGACATGCACGCCGGCGGATCTTACCCAACTTCGGGGCCCTCCGGGGAGATAATACCCCTACTGCTGCTCTGCGTGGTCTCTGCATGATCACTATGGTCAAGTGTTTACACGGTTGCTCCTTGAGCTGTGTATGGTGGTAGGAGAGGGCAAGGCTAGCTCTCTCCCTCTATCTGGTGAGGTATAGAACTACTGGGATCCAACCCTTTGCATGGGTGCCCTGGGGGGTTTATATAGGCCTACCTCCCCCAGGGGTACAATGGTAATGTGACTGGGCCCGGGCCCAGCCGTCAGTGTCTCCGACCTCCGACTTCTCCGCCGACTGCTGGGGCCCGCCGACTGGTGGGCCCCGCCGACTTTTCTGGTATGGAGCCGACAGGCCACGTCCGCCGCGGGCGGGTCTTGCCGGCTGCTGACTACTGTAGCTGTGCTCCTGATGATGCAAGCTTGGTCATGGGGTCGTGGCAACAGCCCCGCCGCCTGGCGGGCGATCACTGTGGCCACTCCCCGTGTCTTCTTGATTAATGGCGCATGGGCCCGGGGGAGGGCTCAGTGACTCCCCCGGGCCGACTCCCGTTGGGTCCGACTGGCGGTGCTCCCGCCGTCTCCCGGGGTCTCGCTGCCTGGTGGGCCCTGCTGCCTCTAGGCCGTATAGACAAGCCGTCGTGGGCGCAGGACTAGGTACAGTGGTGCTGATGTCAGGGCCATCCGGGCAATAGTGCCACGCCGCAGGGAGATCTTCCCAAGTACAGCGCGCTGTAGCCATGCCTGCCCTTGGTAAGGGGCGGGGAGTGGGCTTCATTGTAGCCACGCCCCGGCCCCGTCCCCCTCGATGAGGTCACGGTTTGTTGGAGTCGCCGGCCTGCTCCCCAAAGCCGGCTTCTCTAGAAGTCGTCCCTGGGACTCGGCCGTGAGCGGGCAGTCGGCCGTCTTGCCATAGACTCCCGCTTACTCAATTCTGACTTACTCAGTAGTTCGAACGTCGTGGCGGGATCTCAAGCGGCGTGCTAGCTAAGATTCCAGGCCGCTGCCCGTTCCTGGCCTGTCACACAAGGGCACGTGGCCAGGCCGTTCTGCCATCCCACGCGCGTGACGGGACAGGCCCATAGGCAGGGCCCGCCACTACCGCGCCTCGGCGCTCGAGCGGATCCGCTGTGGCCCCGGTGGACGGTTAGGATTCCTATGGAGTTACTGCGCGCAGTAACTTTGCAGGGATCGTGGGGGGCGTGGGGTTGTGGGCGCAGTAAATCCCCATGCCCGCCCCCTCGGCTTCGCAGCCCCGAGGGCTATAAGTAGGGGGAAGAAGGGAGCACGCGCGCCCCTCCTTCCTACTGCCCCTTGCTTTCTTCCTCCTCGCAGCTCTTTCGCTCTTCCTTGCAGCTCTTTCGCTCTCCCGCTTCCTCTTTCTTCTCTTTCTCTTGCTCACTCGGCCGCACGCCCAAGCTCCGGCGCATGCTGTGGTGGCCGCTCGTGATGATGAGCTCTTCCTCTGCTGCCGCGCCTCCCTCGATGCGCTCCGGCACCTGGGACGGCTCTGAGGTCCACGAAGACCATATCGAGTTCCTCCGCCGGACCCGTCGGCTTCCCGGTGAGGATCTCGTGCAGGTGCGTCTCACGCCGGAGGGGGAGATTTCCCCCGCCCCGCGGGAGGGCGAGCGGGTCATCTTCCTGGCACTGCCTGCGCGGGCTGGGGCTGCCGGCGAGCAGCTTCTCCAGTCGTTCATGGAGTTCTACGGACTCCAGCCGCACCATCTCACCCCCAACATAGTGGTGCTGCTGTCCGCCTTCGTGGCTCTATGCGAGGGCTTCCTAGGAGTCCTCCCCACCCTCGAGCTCTGGGGGAGTTCTTCTTCTCCAAGCTCGGCACCCAGGCCGCGGGCGTGCCGGCTCAGTGCGGCGCCTTCATCGCCGTGCGAAGGACAGGAGCCAACAACCACTTCCCCTCCATCGCGCTGCTGAAGTCAGTGAAGATATGGCAGCGGTCCTACTTCTACGTCAGGAACGTCGCCACGCGGGGCGACTGGGTCAATCTTCGGGCTTTCAAAGTCGGTCCGCCGGCTGGCAGACTGCCCAACTGGTCATACCGGGCCAGGTCACTGACGCCTGCGGGAGTCGGCGCCATGACGCGACTCCGAGTGCTGACGCAGTCGGAGGGTCTGACTGGCCCGGACCTGCTGGCCGCCTTCGTCTCGCGCCGAGTTCTCCCACTCCAAGGCCGCCCTCACTTGATATGCCAGATGAGCGGGGGCCGCGACCGAGTCGGATGTGCACCAAGGACATGCCTCACGAAGATGTGGCCCTGATGGTGAACTACCTCTCGGACAGCAGGCTCCCGGAGGACTGGCGATTCGGCAAGGAGCCATACTCCCGCGCCAACCCCCCGCCCGTGGTGAGTCGCCTTTCTTTTCTTTAGATTGTCTTCTTCTTGCCGAGTCTTGTTCTAATCGGTCTACTTTTTGGTTAGAATCCTCTTCTTCACCCACCAGCCGGCACCTCGGGGCCGGCCCGTGAGTTCGCCGCCGATCGGGCGGAAAGCGACGTCGACGACCCCGATCTGGGAGCGTTGGCTCTGGAAGACAACGCCGAGGGAAGAAGAGGGACGACAGGCGACTTCAGGCCCTCGGCCACCTTTGCCGACTGGCCTGAAGACGACGTCGAGGAAGGAGTCGCCCCTCGCCATCGGCCAGGAGCCAGCCAGCCGGGCGTGGGCTCTTCTACCGCGTCGGGCGCTCCAGGCGGCGGGAACAAGTGTCGGGCTACGCCGACTTTGTTCGGCAGCCGGCCGAAGAAGCCCAAGGGCTCGGCTACGGCGACCCGGCGGGACGAGGCGGCCGCGAAGGCCATCCGCTTCCGTTAGGAAGTGAAGAAGCCGCCGTTGGTCTCTGCGTAAGTATTCTGTCTTCAAAGTTCGTTCTTTCTTCATGCTTTGTATGAGTCTCTGCTCGCCCTTCTTTCTTCAGGGCCCCCCTCTCTCTTGAGCGGGTCGCCGACACCTCCATCATGGGGTCCGCGGAGACGCCCGCCACCACTCGGCGCATAGACCCCGCCGCCGACCTCCGGGAGGCAACGGAGCGGAACGCGCAGGAGAAGCGCAATGAAGAAGAAGCCCTCCGCCTGGAGAAGGCGGAGGCCAACAGGGCGGAGGCCTCTGCCAAGAAAAAACTAGCGGAGGCCGAAGCCGCCACCGCGGTGAAGCAGTGTGCTGAGGAAGCCGCGCACCGCCAGGCGGCCTTGCTTGTTACCCCGCTGAACTCTGCGCCGCCGCCGTTGGAGTTCACGGGGCAGACTGGAGGAGCCGACGGGGAGAATCTCGTCGAGGAGAGGGAAGGCGGCGAGTCCTCTACTCTGGGCGCGAATGTTCCGCCGCCGCCGTCTGAAGGCGTGCAAGGCGAGCAGCCAGCGGACCCTCCGGTGCCGTCGACCAAAGAAGAGGCCGTAGCGAGGCTACTCCTCCAGGTCGGCTCGCCAGCGCACCGTCGTCTCGAGAAGGCAACTTCGGCCGCCCGCCCCTTGGAAGCCGGCACCGCCAGCTCGGCGGCTCCAGACGCTGAGGCGACGAGCGCTGCACCTGTTGGGTGGGTGCGGGGAGGCGGTATAGGGCCGCTGAACCGGGCGCTCTTGGACGTCTAGGCGAAGCTCCACGCTGAGGGCGACGCCCTCCAGAGCTGCACCAAGGCGTTCCTGGCGTCGCGGGCGGCCGTCCGGGTATGTCTTTTCTTTGGGCCTTTGTTTTTTCTTGTTTCTCTCTGTGGGGGCGCGCCAGCGCACCCACTGGGTGTAGTCCCCGAGTTTCGGGGCGGCTGCTGAGCAGTCGGCCCGAAACTCCAATTTGATGAACTTCTGGGTACTAACTTTGTCTGAAACGGTTGTTGTAGGACTGCCACAACCTCCGCATCACCACCTTCAACCGTAATGTTGAAGAGTTGTGCAAGCAGACCGCTGACTTGGCAGAGAGCCGGAGTAAGTCCTCCTCCTTTTTCTCTTCTCTGCGGGGGCGCGCTCGCGCACCAGCGGGCTGTAGTCCCCGAGATTCGGGACGACTGCTGATAAGTCGAGCCGGATCTCCCCGGCGACCTACTTTATTGACAACTGATGTCCTTCTTTCTTTCCTTCAGGGGCCAACGCTGCTCTTCAACAGCAGCTGAGCGAAGCCAACTCCGCCCTTCTCGCCAAAGGGGAGGAGTGCAGCAAGCTCACCGCGGAGCGTGATCTGCTGACCGCTCAGTTGGCAGAGCAGAAGGGGCTGCTCGCGAAGTCGCAGAGGAAGGCGGAGGAGACGGAGGCCGCCCTCCTGGCCGAGTTCGTGAGCGAGCGCTCTTCCTGGTCTGACAAGGAGGCGATGTTGTCCTCCGGCTTCCACGAGATCGAAGACATCATTGATGGTGAGTCTCCTTGTTTTCTTTCTTTGAGCCGCCGACATAGGTCGTGCCGACTCCTGGTTTTTGACTTGCTTTTTTGTTTCTTCGTGCCTTTTGCAGACTTCTTCCCTGGGTAGTCTCAGGCCGCTATCCAAGCCATCGAGGCCGATCGCGCAAGCCGGAGGGCGGAGGGCACAGAGATCGCCACCGATGCCCCCCGAACTCTTGATGAGCACATCTTGAGTACCGAGGCTCGCCTCCGGCCGGCTCACCGGATGCTGCGCCGGCTTCAGCGCGTCGGCGCCCAGGCGATCTCCGCCCTTTGGCCGGATATGCAAGCTCCGCGCACCCCCAGCCTAACGGCCAATTGGTTGGAGGTCGCGGCTGGTCGCCTCGAGGCCTGGAAGGGCTCTTCGGCCCGGGCTGGAGCGTGCCGGGCCTTGGAGTTCGTCAAGGCGTGGTACCCGGGGCTGGATCTAGACCGGTTGGCCACACTTCGGTCAGAGGCCCAGTCAGAGTTGGCGGCTGCGGAAGACGCCCTCGTCAAGCATGCTGCGGCGATCGCCGAGTACACTAACACGAGCATCTTCATCCCCGAGTGGTTTGAAGACAGCGAGGAGGTCCCGCCGGAGTGGTTTGGGATGAACCCAGACTTCGGCAAAGAATCGGCGAAGGTGATCGGCTCCAGCGTCGAGGAGGAGGACGAGGCGGAGGGTGAGGGTGAGGCGGAGGCACCAGAAGATGGAGCAGACGGCCAGCCTCAGCCCGACCGTGCCTCCAGCAATGAGCCGCGTGCGACTAAACCGACTGCTGCCGGAGGCAATCAAGCCGAGACTAGCCGGTCGACCGCCCCGACGACTGACGCTGGCGCCTCCTCCGACCCCCCGACTCTGTTTGCCGCCTCCTAAGCCGCCGTAGTGTCCTTTGTTTTATCTGCTGTAGTAGTCTTTTGAGGAACTTGTTAATTCGCACAATTCCACCCGCGGGGTGTATTTTCAATCTCTGCTTGACAATTCGGCCAAGGGCCTATGTTATATATATATATATATATATATATATATATGTCTATCTTTTCTTGCTCATTGTTCTTTTTTGGCTGTTTTCCTTTGCCGCTTTCTCCTAGTTACCTGCCTTGCCAATCGGACAGCCGCTCTGCAGACTGTTGCTGGATCAAGTGCTAGGCTACTTTGGGAAAGCAAGTACTTAGCCGATTTCGAGATTCTTTGAGCAAGTTGGATAGAAAATGATAATCCGACTGTCCGAGAGTCAGTTTGTGAGAAGGGCTTGGAAGCCGTCTTGAGCTATGTTTTATGCTTTGAGTCCTTAGCCATTTTTCTTGCGAGCACCCATTCTACCTTACCTCTGCCCATCGTACAGTCGCTCTGCGAGCTGCAGCTTCTGACAGAAGACGGCTTAGATGCTACACACTACTTGTCCGGCTGCAGGAAGCATTTCATAGTGCAAGGCGGCAAGTCCCCGGGCCGACTTGTCGAGCCCGGTGCCAAATGGTATGACAAAGAGTAACATACTTGTAGGCATAATTTTATCATATAGACAAAAGAGGGCAGTCCCCGAGCTCGTCTCGGGGGGCCCGAAGTCTTGGTATTTTTAATACAAAAGGTAGCGTGGTACATACTGCATCAACTGTAAAATCTTCGGAGAAGATTTGCGTTCCATGGCCGCTCTGTCTCCTTGCCGGAGTCGTCTCTCTTGCGTGCTCGGGGCTTCTGAGCGTCGATCAGGTAGTAGGAGTCGTTGCCTAGTACTTTGCTAATGATGAAAGGGCCTTCCCAAGGCGGCGACAGCTTGTGCTGGCCGGTTGTTCCCTGGATCAGCCGGAGTACAAGGTCGCCTTCTTGGAAAGATCTTGGCCTGACCTTCCTGTTGTGGTATCGGCGCAGGCTCTATTGGTAGATGCTGGACCAGCTGAGTGCCAACAGCCGGCCCTCTTCCAGCAAATCGACGCCGTCTTGTCGTGCTTCTTCTGCTTCCTCCTTGGTGTACATGGTGACTCGTGGGGAGTCGAACTCTATGTCCATTGGGATGACGGCTTCAGCACCGTAGACGAGGAAGAAGGGTGTGAAGCCGGTTGACTTGTTTGAAGTCGTGCGCAGACTCCAGAGGGTGGCTGGCAGCTCGTCGAGCCAGCAGCCAGCCGAGCGCTCCAGAGGCTCGATCAACCGAGGCTTGATGCCGGATAGGATGAGGCCGTTTGCTCGCTCCAGTTGGCCGTTTGACTGCGGGTGGGCGATGGATGCTAGGTCCAGTCGGATGCCCTGTGTTGCGCAGAAACGGGCCAAGGCGCCTTTGGCAAAATTTGTGTTGTTGTCGGTGATGATGCTGTGTGGTATGCCATACCGAATTGTGATATCGGTGATGAAGGTCACGACAGTCGGACCGTTCAGTTTCTTGATTGGCTTCACTTCCACCCACTTGGTGAACTTGTCCACTGCGACAAGTAGGTGAGTTAGACCGCCTCGTGCTGTTTTGAATGGTCCCACCATGTCTAGACCCCAAACTGCGGAAGGCCAAGCAATGGGGATGGTCTTGAGCGCGGAAGCCGGCTGGTGCGGCTTAGAGCTGAATTTCTGGCACCCTTTGCATTTTTGGACCAACTCCTTGGCCTCTTCCAAGGCAGTCGGCCAAAAGAAACCGTGCCGAAAATCTTTGGCGACGAGTGCTCTTGAAGCCGCATGGTGGCCACATTTGCCTTGATGGATGTCTTTGAGGATTGCCTGGCCTTGCTCTGGCTCTACGCAGTGCTGGTAGACACCAGTGACGCTGCGCCTGACCAGCTCTCTGTTGATTATGGTATAGGCTGCTGCCCGGCATTGTACTTGCCGAGCTGAGGTCTCATCAGTTGGTAGCTCTTTGTTCACCAGAAATTTGAGGATGGGCTGGGCCCATGAGGGTGCTGCTATTTCATCGACTATCAGAATTGCGACTTGGACGAGGGCGGCTGGGCTGGGAGGCGGCGGGCTGGAGTCAACAGTCGCTTGTTGGGCTCATGAAGTCCCTAGGCCGACTGGCTCGGTCCCTGGGCCGAGTTCTGGAGTCTCCAAGTTCGTCACCGCAGTCCCCGGGTCGGGCTTGACCGTGGCGGCTTTGGAGTCTCCCGCCAAAGTCCCCGTTCCGACTGCCGGAGCCCTGGAGTTGGATCCGCCGTCTTCAGGAGGAGCCAGCACAAAGATGGAGTCTGATTCTGGTGAAGGCTTGATAGACGGCTTGAGGAGGCATTGAAGGGCGACGCCAGATGGAATTGCTTGGCGGGTAGAGCCAATTCGTGCCAAGGCGTCTGCTTGGTCATTGTCGTTTCTTGGTACGTGGAGGAACTCGCACCCCTCAAAATACCCACTGAGCTGGTGCACGAGGAAACGGTAGCTCGCCATGTTTGCGTCTTTTGCGTCCTAGTCGCCAGACGACTGCTGGACCACTAAGTCCGAGTCGCCATAATTCAAGATCCGGCGGATGCCAAGTTCTTTGGCAAGCCGGAGCCCGTGAATGAGCGCCTCGTACTCGGCCACGTTGTTGGAGGCGACGAAGTGGATTTGCAGTGCATATTTGAGCTTCTCGCCTTTGGGAGAGGTGAGGACGACGCCGGCTCCCAAGCCGGTGCGCATCTTGGAGCCGTCAAAGTGCATCCGCCAATGGGTGGAGTCAGGTGCTGGAGGCAGGTACTGGGTCTCAGCCCAGTCGACGAGGATGTCGGCCAGTGCTTGTGACTTGATAGCGGTGCGGGGCCGGTAGTAGATGGTGTAAGGAGCCATCTCTATGGCCCACTTGGCCACTCGACCAGAGGCATCGCGGCTCCCGATGATCTCGGCAAGTGGAGCCGTGCAGACCACCGTGATTGGATGTTCTTGAAAGTAAGGCTTCAATTTCTTGGCAGCAAAGTGCACGCCATAGCACATCTTCTGGTAGTGGGGGTAGTTCTGCTTGGACGTCGACAATACCTCGCTCTGGTAATATACTGGTCTCTGGACAGGTAGCGCCTTGCCTTCCTCCTTGCGCTCTACCACAATGACTATGCTAACTACTTGGCTGGTGGCGGCGATGTACAAGAGCATAGGTTCCTTGGGAGTCGGAGCCGCTAGGACGGGTGGAGTAGTCAGCATCTTCTTCAGCTGGTGGAAAGCTTCGTCCGCCTTATGGTTCCACTCGAAAAAAGTGGTCTTCTTCATGAGTTGGTATAAGGGGAGAGGTTTCTCGCCCAGCCGACTGATGAATCGGTTGATGGACGCCAAGCAGCCGGTGAACTTCTGCACATCCAGCAGTCGGCTAGGTGCCTCCATTCTCTTGATGGCCTTGATTTTTACTGAGTTGCATTCTATGCCGCGCTCAGAGACCAGGAAACCTAGCAGCTGGCCGGTTGGTACTCCGAAGACACACTTCTCGGGGTTGAGCTTGATCTGGAATCAGCGTAGGTTCTCAAAGGTCTCCTTGAGGTCTTCCGGCAATGTTCCTCGCTTTTCTGTCTTCACCACTACGTCGTCCACGTAAACATGGGCGTTCCTTTCGAGCTGCTTGAGGAGGCACTTCTGCATGCAACACTGAAAGGTGGCGCCGGCATTCCTCAGGCCGAATGTCATGGTGAGGTAGTAGAATGCTCCAAACGGCGTGATGAAGGCGGTCTTCAATCTGTCAGCCGGGTTTAGCTTGATCTGGTGATATCCTGAGTACGCATCCAAGAAACTCAACAGCTCGCATCCGGCCATGGAGTCTATCACCTGATCAATTCTCGGCAGAGCAAACGGGTCCTTGGGGCAGGCCTTGTTGAGGCTCGTGTAGTCAATACACATTCGCCATTGCTTGTTCTTCTTTAGCACTAGGACCGGATTTGCCAGCCACTCTGGGAAGAAAACTTCCATAATGAAGCCGGCTGCTAGGAGTCGGGCTATCTCTTCTCCGACAACTCTTCTCTTTTCTTCTGATAAGTGGCGCAGGGGCTGCCTGACCGGCTTTTCATCAGATCGGACGTGTAGCTTGTGCTCGGCGAATTCTGTCGGCACACCTGGCATGTCTTTGGGAGACCACGCGAAGATGTCCCGATTCTCACAGAGGAAATCGACGAGCTCGCGTTCCTATTTGCTGTCGAGGTTTGCCCCCATGATGGCGTACCTCTCTGGGTGCTCCGGATCCAAGGGTATCTTCTTTGTCTCTTTGGCCGGGTTGAACGAACCTTCGGCCTCCGACTCCTTCGGGTCGGACGATATCTCCGGCTGCTTGCCGGCCATCGCCACAGCTCGCTCAAGGAGTCGCTTCTCGGCCGCAATCACCAGGGACTCGGCCAGCCGACTGCTCTCGGTCGTGCAAGCGGACGACTTCCGGTAGTCGCCGGCCATAGTCAGAATTCCCATGGAATTGGGCATCTTCATCTTGAGGTAGGCATAGTGGGGGACCGCCATGAACTTGGCCAAGGCGGGCCGGCCAAGTAGCGCATGGTATGGACTCTCGAGGTCCACCACCTCGAACCAAATAGACTCTCTTCGGAAGTGATCTTTGTCCCCAAAGAGGACGTCAATCAGGATCTTGCCGATTGGTGAACAGGAAAGCCCAGGAACAATGCCGTGGAACACAGTCCGGCTGTTCTGAAGCTGTCTCTGCTTGATTCCTAACTTCTCCATGGTGTCCTTGTACAGGATGTTGATGCTGCTGCCCCCATCTATCATAACTCGCGAGAAACGCGCGGCCCGTTTGTCCGTGGCAAAGGTGGCGTCTAGGACCAAGGCGTAGGAGCCCGGACTCGGCATCACTTCTGGGTGGTCAGCCCTGCTCCAGCTGATGGGCCTCTCTGACCAGTGCATGAACTCTGGCGTCTCTGAGGCTACCGCGTTCACCTCTTGCCGCTGCAGCCACCTGCTACGTCGATCGTCAGCCACACTGGTGAACACCACATAGGCTACGTGCTCTTCAGGGTACTCGTCTTGTACTGCGCCGACTGGCCTGACTGCCGGCTGCTGAGGCGGAGGCGGAGGCGGCTGCCCAGCAGGCGGGGGTGGTAGGAGGCCGTCTCCCTTGGCGATCCTGGTGAACCAGTGGCACTTCCGGGTGGTGTGATTCGATGGCTTTGCGCCGCTGTGGAACTTGCAAGGTCCATCCAAGGTCTACTCATAGGAGAAGGTCGGCAACCAGTTCATCTTGCCGCCTTTCTGTCGCTTGGGCGGAGGCTGCTCTTCTGGCTGCTGGGCTTCGACGGTTGCGACCTGCCGACTGCTGGAAGCCGGCTGCCGGGCCTTGCGCTTGTGGTCGCCCTGCTGTTGTCGCCGGTCGGCGTCTTCTGTCGGAGTTCTTGGAGCCTGAGGAGCTACTTTGCCAGTCGTGCTAATTTGAATTTCCGTCTTCATGGAGGAGTCGGCCGTAGCGTACTTGTCCGCTATGATCAGCAGCTCGCCGAGGGTCTCTGGCTCGTCGCAGAGGAGCTTGTGCTTGAGGAGGGTGCCTTCTCGGCACCCGGCTGTGAAGTACTCGATGGCCTGCACCTCATGCACGCCCTCGCAGGAGTTCCGGAGCTCGGCCCAATGCGTGAGGTAGTCGTGAGTCAACTCGTCAGGACCTTGCACGCACAAGGAGAGCTGACGAGGCTTGGGAGGACGCTTGTACCTGTTGGTGAAGTTGCGGACGAATGCTTCGGTGAAGTCGACCCAGCTGTTGATGCTGCGGGGCTTCAGGCTGTTCAGCCATGTCCGGGTCGTGCCCTGGAGCATGAGCGAAACGTACTTTAGGGTGACACGCTTGTTGCCATTTGCTATGCTGACAGCCGTGGAGTAGTCGACTAGCCAGTCTTCCGGCTTCACGGAGCCGGTATACTTGGGCGTGTCTCTTGGGAGCGTGAACCCTCTGGGAAAGGGCTCGTCCCGAATGTGGGGCCCGAAACAAGGCGGGCCCAACTCGTCTTCTTCTTCCAGCGCCGGGGATCGGTTAAGTCGGTCGATCCGGTGGTGGGCGTCATTCTCCCCAACTCCCTCTCGGCGGCCAAGGCGGTCTCCGAGAGTCGGATGGTCAACAGGCGGCGGGAAGACTCGCCTCTCCTTGCGGGGAGGGGGAGGCAGGCAGTCGTCCCGTCGTTCCACTGCTCTTGGGCAGCCATCTCGGTCACGCTCTATGGTAATCCGAGTTTGACTGTGGCTAACAGCCGGCTCCTTGTCCTTTCTTCCTTGGGCACCGCCAGTCGGCGTCCGAGACGTTGCGCCTTGATCTCGGTGCGGGTCGTCGTTTGGCCGCTGTGGTGCCTCTATGCGGCAGCCGGCCTCGTTCTGTGCGGCGGCCGCGTCGAGGAGCCACTGGACTCGCTCCATCATGAGGCGGCATTCTTCGCCCTTGAAATTGTCCAGCTCATCCGCCGCTGCCTGGGCGGCTCGGATGTTCTCTGCTGGCGTGGCATACACGGGGTGGCTAGCACCAAACAGGCTGGCGATGGCTACGCCGCGCTGCTGAACCGCACCAAGGTGGCTGGGCCCTGCTGGAGCCGGTGAGCCGCCAACAGCGCGATCCATCTCCCGCTGGTAAGCTTCTGACAAGCGTCTCATGCTGGCCAGCTTCTTCGCGCCTTCAACAAGCTGAAGGCGGCGCGCTTCTAGCGTCTCTGCGTCAGCATCTTCTGGAATCAGCGCAGCTAGGTCTTGCAGCGCCGCGCCGAGTGAGTCGGGCGCCCTTCCACCGGGAAACTCGTCATGACTGACGACCAGCACCTCAGTGACGGTGCTCCCGTCGCTCTCCGCGTGGGGGAGAGGTTCATCGTAGACCACCACGTTGGAGGGGAAAGCGTCGACCGACACGGTGTCGGAGTCGACCAGCATCGGGTCGGTGGAGCCTACGGACTCCAAGTCTATGGCAGGCTCGCCGGAAACGTGGAGTTGATCGAGGAGGCCCACGAGGAGGTTTTCGGGGCCGCCTACGCCTGTGTCGGACGCAGGTTCGTCGGATAGGTGGACCTCGCCGACAAGTTCGGCCAAGGAGTTGGCTGCGCAGGCGATCTCCATGCCGCGCAGCGCGTCGACGCAAACTTCGTCTGGCGTGCCTGGCTGGCTGCGCTCGCCAGGGAGGAAAAGAGTTCCCGTCTAGAACAGATTTCCGGACGGCGGTGCACCACGCCCCACGGTGGGCGCCAAATGTCAGGGGTTTGGTGCGACATATGCCAACAAATGTGGGGGCAAGTAGAACGTCGCCGGTGCCTGGAAACGGGATGACGCGAAGACATGCACACCGGCGGATCTTACCCAGCTTCAGGGCTCTCCGGGGAGATAATACCCCTACTGCTGCTCTGCGGGGTCTCCGCATGATCACTATGGTCAAGTGTTTACACGGTTGCTCCTTGATCTATGTATGGTGGTACGAGAGGGCAAGGCTAGCTCTCTCCCTCTATTTGATGAGGTATAGAACTACTGGGATCCAACCCTTTGCATGGGTGCCCTGGGGGGTTTATATAGGCCTACCTCCCCTAGGGGTACAATGGTAATGTGACAGGGCGCGGGCCCAGCCATCAGTTTCTCTGACCTCTGACTTCTCTGCCGACTGCTAGGGCCCGCTGACTGGTCTGGTACAGAGCCGACAGGCTGCATCCGCCGCGGGCGGGTCTTGCCGGCTGCTGATTACTGTAGCCGTGCTCCTGATGATGCAAGCTTGGTCATGGGGTCATGGCAACAGCCCCGCCGCCTGGCGGGCGATCACTGTGGCCACTCCCCGTCTCTTCTTTATTAATGGCGCATGGGCCCGGGGGAGGGCTCGGCCGACTCCCCCGGGCCGACTCCCGTTGGGTCCGACTGCCGGTGCTCCCGCCGTCTCCCGGGGTCTCGCTGGCTGGTGGGCCCTACTGCCTCCAGGCCGTACAGACAAGCCGTCGTGGGCGCAGGACTAGGTACAGTGGTGCTGATGTCAGGGCTAGCCGGGCAACAGTGCCGCGCCACGGGGAGATCTTCCCAAGTACGGCGCGCTGTAGCCATGCCTGCCCTTGGTAAGGGGCGGGGAGTGGGCTTCATTGTAGCCACGCCCCGGCCCCGTCCCCCTCGATGAGGTCACGGTTTGTTGGAGTCGCCGGCCGGCTCCCCAAAGCCGGCTTCTCTGGAAGTCGTCCCTGGGACTCGGCCGTGAGTGGGCAGTCGGCCGTCTTGTCGTAGACTCCCCAGGAGGCGGCTCTTCGCCCTGTGGTCTTGAGGGGCGCAGCCTGCCCCGATGTCTTGAAAGGTCATGGGGCTCGGGTTGGCCTACCCGTGGCCCATTACTCCGACAGGATTCTAGAAAATCTAATATGGGCGTAGTTGGTCAAATTCGGATGTAACTTTTCAAGTAGATGGTTTTTCATATAAAAATCTTTTTAATCCGAGTTCGTATGCAAAAGTTATGCCCATTTTACTAAATTCCAGAGAGATTTTGCAAATAAAGTCAAAATTCATATTTGTAAATTTTCCCAACAACTAGACCACATATCACATGGGAAACTTATTTTCTTTTATTTTTTGACATTTCCATCATTTTCTTTTATTTTTTCTAAAACTAAAAAGGCGGTCCACAGGAGGGGGTGCAAAGAAAGTTAGTAATGGCGCACCTATTACATGGTGCGCCATTACTAGTTTTGCACAAAAAATAAAAAAATTGTTAGTAGTGGCGCACCGTGGTTGTGGTGCGACATTCTGCATCAAGATGTTGCTCTCGCACCGAGACACACGGCTCACGGAGCGCCCCTGCCTCCTCTGCATCAAGACGGTGTCCTCGCCCCAAGACGCGTGGTCCTGCGACGTGATCTGCCATGTCGTGTGCCCGCGCACGAAGAAGGAAAGTGCCAGGAGGTCCCTTGATCACAAGAAAACGCTCCTGCACTCCCCGCACCACCACGTCAAGACCGCGCGCTGCCTGGGATGGCGGTGCATGGGTACCAAGACCAGGCTCCACCACCACGACGGGCTCCGGTGACCACAGCAGGCTGTCGAGCCTTTACTCTTGAGATACGCACCGTCATCTGGCCAGGAAAGTTCAAGCCGGACCTGCCTCCGCGCTACGACGGCACCTCTGACCCTGTGGAGTTCTTGCAGCTCTACGAGACGGCGGCGCCACGGCGAGCGCAACAACTCGAAGGACAATGGAGAGGGCCTCACGGGCCCTACGGATGGTCTGATACAGCGCACGCTGCTCATTCGGGAAGCCAGGATTATAGGGCCACATGTCCGTGATGGCATTGTCGTTCGCTTGTTCACCGGTGCTCGTTAAGGAGATGGAGGTTGCAGCACAAGTCCTCCTGCACTGGTAGCTCTTCCACCATTAGGGCGTCGAAGTGCATCCACACCTTCTCTATGGTGAACACGGCATGAACCGGCTTGGACAGTGGTGTCGGCTCCTGGTGGGAAGTTACGTCCATCGTCTGATCATCGATGCTCAGCTCGGCAAGCTCGCTGGCGAGCCAGCATGTCCGGCTGCTGGAGCGACCCGCTGCCAAGAATGAGTCTGACTACCGTGGCCCACCCAGACCGCCTCCCTCGGTCGCGCACGCTTTCCACCCAAAACGGTTAGCATCGCCCGCCCTGCTTCCCGGTGAAGGCGACTGCTTCGCCTTCAAACGACACAAGTGACGTCCGTCCGTCTGTCTGCCACCCACATTAATGATACGCGGTTACCGAGGCTGCTACTCCGGCGCCACACGTCCGTCCCTCCGCCGCCCACCATTGCTATATAAACTGCTACGCTAGCCATAGCCGCAGTCATCCGCCGCTATTCCCTTCCTCTTGTCCACACCACTACTGCACACCATGGCTTCTTCATGCTCTAGTGCTCTTCGGGATGGGCGGATGATGGACCACAAGGAGATGGCAGCCATTGCAGCCGACTGACTGGTCGGCAGGTAGCCAGAGGACGACGACGTCCCAATTGATAACACGGTAGTCGACGATCCGGTGCCACCCCCCTCCTCTGTGCCATCCTCGTCGGTGCATTACACCATGACCGTCGGCGTGGCCTGTGCCCAATACATGGACACGGTGAGGCAGAAGCATGAGGAGTAGTTCTGGGAGGCACAAGCCTACGCCGCCTACAACCACCATCTCCTCCAGGAGCACCTTTAGGCGGAGGAGTAGATCGCCGCGAAGCGGGCAGAGCAGGAGGCGTTGCTTGACTCATACCGCTCCGCCTGCGAGTGCCGCTTCAAGCGCTAGCGGTACTGCTTGTGGTTGGCGAAGGCTACGACCGCCTACAAAGAGGGCGATGAAGTAGGCTCGGCGCTGTTTGGCGAGATTGAGGACGAGGCAGAGGACAATGTCGGCTCCGACGAGTCCGAGCTCCGCTGGCATCGACGAGGCCCTGCTCCGGCATGGCCCCGTGGCGCCACAACGAGGTAGAGGACACTGCAGGCTTCACTGAGGCCACACCCCGCCAGCACCAAGGCGGAGGACCTTGCCGGCTTCGGCGAGGCTCTACTCCATCGAGGCCCCGCCCCACCAAGAATGAGGCAGAGGACCACGCCAGCTCAGCCGAGGCCCCACCCTGCCGGCAACGAGGGTGAGGATTTCCCCCGCTCTGCCGAGGCACCGCCCCACCGGCAACGAGAAAAGGACATCCCCGGCTCCGTCGAGGCCCCGCGCCCGCTGCCAACGAGCCCGCGCCACACAGAAAACAAGGAAGAGTAGAACACGGTAGGTCGTCACTGCTCGGGTCCAAGTAAGGCCTCCGCTGCTACCCTCCGGTTGAAGCCAAACTAGGCAGCTTGACCTTTGACGGACGATTAGCTTCTTGGCAGGAACGTGGAGTCGGAGCTATGCTGCAAAAGGACGCTGCTTCAGTTACTTAACTACTGGTGCAGTTGGGTCACTGAAACGTGGGCCCAACATGCATCTAGGCCACATGTCAGTTATGCAACTGCACCTACAATTAAGTCACTGAAGCTCAGTCTGCTAGAGAATAAGCTTCTGTTCGGCTCAACCGGACACAGGTGGGTAGATTCGGTTAATTAATTATACCGCCAGCGCACCCCTTTGTAGTTGAAGAATGTATGAAATGTAACAAAATCTAGCATGTTTATATGAAATCCGACCGTGTATGAATGAAATTAGTTCGATTAGTTCAAATTCTTGTATCACTAGCATTGGATGAACATACAAAACAATACGTACTAGGATTACTCCCAGGGTGATCACCTCGTTTGCAGCAGTTTCACGTGTACTCCATCTGGTCCTTCTTAGTTTGTATACAAGTTCTGTCTGCAGTCAAAGTATCTCTACTTTGACCACTCTTTTAGAAAAAAGTATGAACATTCACAATGTAAATCAACTGACTTCAAAGAAATCTAATATGTGAAGTAAAAAGGAACAAAGGGAGTACAAAGAGTTTGAGCTGCTTTTTAGCGTTCCTGTACACTGCAATCAAACACACAGGCCTGGAAATTCATAGGGAACATTCAAAACAATCTATGATTATGCATCTCAGCGATTCACATGTCAGAGCCAATATTTACTTCACAACTAAATAATAAATAAAAATCGATCGATGCTGCTGACAGCAAAGGGCCTCTCATTTGAAAATATCAAACGCATGTCTTTTTGCTAACATCAATGAGCAAAATTTGACAAGGTTGTCCCATTCCAGAATGTCAAATGTGTGTTGTTTTGCGTACATCAATGAGCAAACTTTGACAAGGTTTTTCCATTCCAAAATATCAAATACCTACAATTGTGGAATTGGCACGGTTTGCCATCCGTTCGGACATTGACATGGCACCTCGTGCTAAATAAACTAGCTGTTATTTTTGTATAGTTCCACAAAAATCAACCAAATTTGTGTGTAGCTTGTATGATTTTTCCTTTATATGTTGCAACGCCTTGAACATATCGGCACCTCCTTTCTTGTGGTGGAAATGATTGATTTGATGTATTCATGAACATTTTGTGCAGTTGCCATTGAAATCAAGCTGAGCACCCCTGTTTGCACAAATACAAAATAAGTGATTAGTATAAAGCAAACTGTACTATGAATTGACAGTTTAAACAGGCACCAACATGGTTCATGTAGAGCACACTTTAAAAAAATGGAACTCACCAGAAAGAATCCTAGAAAAATAGTGTACTTGCGCATCACAGCAAAAAGGTGGAGATATGGCAGTCCTTCTGAGCTGAAGTTAATTTGGTCTTGTGGGGAGTAATGTAACCCTCCTTCAACTGCTCCTTCTAATGGGAAGATAGACAAGGCTTCTTCATCCTGGCATAATCTGAATTAGTCACTTCACGTACTCCATATTCTTCTTTAAAGGAGGATGATCTTGTTGTGCAAAGACAACAGGACAACTAAATGCTAGCATCCCTATTTGCTTGTAAAAAAGGAAAGGAAATATTTAAAACAACACAGATGAAGCACTTCTCAAGGACAATACCACTTTCTCATTGCAGTATCTAAATAGTAGAACAACACCAATAGAGATGACAAACCTCAATCATATGATGAAATCCATGGGGAGTAACAACCTTTGTAAGGAGGCTTACACTGGTAGAAAAAGGGCCTATAGTCCCGGTTCGTAAGGGCCTTTAGTCCCGGTTCCTGAACCGGGATTAAAGTGTCGGAACTAATGCCCTAACCCTTTAGTCCCGGTTCAATCCAGAACCGGGACTAAAGGGCGCGGCCACGTGGAGCTCCACCTTTAGTCCCGGTTGGTAACACCAACCGGGACTAAAGGAAATTTTATGATTTTTTTTTTGAAAAAAAAATTTGAAATTTTTTTTTGAATTTTTTTTTATTTTCAAACTTCTGAATTATTTTAACCTCTAGTCTGTAATCACCACCCCTCATCACTTCTCAATTTATCCTCTAATCACCCCTCATCATTCCAAATCATCTAACTTCCCGAACGGTCACCCATCCTCCCACTCCCCCAGCCTGAGCACGCTTAACTTCCGGGTTCTATTCTCCCTTGCTCCAAGTCTGCACTTGTTGTTTTCCTGACAATAGTAAGATGTCAATCCTATTAACCTTCAGGAATTTTGCTTGAGCATGAAGTGACACATTTCACTGTTTGAGTTTGAAACTATAGTTTTAAAAAACAATAATTATTTAGTAACACTAATATTTCTTGAATAATTAGTTTGACCATTGTTTGACCACAGTTTGACCACAGTTTGACCAGATTTGACCAAAATTGAAATAACTAAAATAATTATTTAGTAACACTAATATTCTAGAATAATTAGTTTGACCATTGTTTGACCACAGTTTGCCCACTGTTTGAATATTTTTCAATTTTTTCCACTCTAGATCTTAAAAGCCCCGTAACTTTTTTTCTATTAGGTTTTTGAGGATTTTGAAAATGTTTAACAAGGTTCCCCCGGTTAAATTCGGATGTAACTTTTCGAGTAGAGGATTTTTCATATAAAAAACTTTTTCATCCGAGTTAGTATGCAAAGTTATGCCCATTTTTACAAATTTCAGAGAGATTTTGCAAATAAAGTCAAAATTTACATTTGCAAATTTTCCCAACAACTAGACCACATATCACATGGGAAACTTATTTTCTTTTATTTTTTTTGACATTTCCATTATTTTCTTTTATTTTTTTAAAAACTGAAAAGGCGATCCACAAGGGGGTGGTAGAGTTTGAAAATGGGACCTTTTGTACCGGTTCGTGGCACGAACCGGGACTAAAGGTCTCAACCCCATTAGTCCCGGTTCGTGCCTCAAACCGGGACTAAAGGTCTAATCTTTAGTCCCGGTTTGAGGCACGAACCGAGACTAAAGGTCATTGCACCCTTTAGTCCCGGTTCATGTCTTAAACCAGGACTAAAGGGCCCGAGTGAACTGGGACTAATGCCTTAGCTGCACGAACCGGGACCAATGCTCACATTAGTCCCGGTTCTAGACTGAACCAGGACTAATGGGCTGAGCCGGCCTGGACCATAGCCCTGTTTTCTACTAGTGTTATTGTGTAGAGCATACAGATCAAGCACTTCTCCGGAACCATGTGTTGTTATCTACTATGGTTGCCATGCTTACTATATACTCCTTGATTAGTTCAATGTGTCCAGCATCTTCTTGTGCAGTTCCACTAAAATATATGGTATCTTCAAAGAAGATCTTTGTTTGCACAAGTAGAGATCATTACATATTACATTAAGAGTGGCATCAAATCAGTGGCAAAACAATTGCTCGTTCCAGCCATAGCAAGAAATTATGATGCAAAACTATATCATTACTTGTGGCATCATAGTTCTGGTGTTTTTCTTCCGCTTGTTCTTCCCCTTCATCACTTGGTTCAATAATAGACAAGCTTCACCTTCAATGTAAGATTTGGCATGTCAATTAGGGAGCACAAGTATAGCACTAAATAACGACATTAATTTTCTGATGCAAGTGGCAAAATGCAGGCCAAAAGTTGTGCAATATACTTATCTTACGTCAATGGGATATTACGGTGCACATACAAATTGGAAGTCTTGTCTCCATTCGTGCATTTCACTAAAATCAAGCAACATTACCGTACAAGTAGCACAACTATTGAAAGCACACTGCACAATCATGTGAAAGAAGGCTAGTACTAACCTCTCATGACGCGGAATCCAAACAACTCAGAAGAAGAAGATCTGAACCAAATTTGCCAACACGGATAGGAAGTAAGATCTCCTCTTGTGTAGTTCCACTAGATCAAGCAATCAAGCAACAATGACGGCGTGCCATTTTGGTTGAACTGCACAAAACACTCTTTAAACAAAAGTGTTTTGTGCAGTGCAACAAAAGGTCACAATAGCAAAGAGGTGAAGTAGATAACCCAGTTTACACAGAAGTGCAATGGAAGCAACAACTGGTCAAAATGGTGGATGACACAGAAGCCAACAAAAAGAAGCATCTAGCTTATCTAATTGGGAAACAAAGCAAGACAGTAGCATTTCTCAAACTGTGGCATTGATTCATATTAATAGAGAGATTATATTAACAATAAAATTTGTTAAACATGTAATTTTCTTTTAACTGTGGCATTGCATCAATTTTACAGCGGCATTCTTAGAGGGTGTTTTTTACAGGGACTTTTTGGTGTAGGGACTAAAAAAGTCCCTTTCAGTCCCATGTAAACCAAATAGGAGGGTCTTTTAGGGGCTACAAGTGGGCATTTGGCACTAAAGGAAGAAGACCCCGAGGGAGAGTCTTTTTGGGACTTTTTCCAACAGTTGCCCCTACCCCGCATCGCACCTTATCTCTATTAGTTCATTACTAGGGGTAACATGGTCTTTTAGCATGTCATTTGATAACTTCTAGTCCATGTATAGTCCTTGGAACCAAGTGTCGGCGTCCTGGGAACGGGGGTACCCAGACTTGCCTGCCTGCGGCCCAGGGCGTGGCTCCACCAGCGGCTTGGTACGGCCCGTCTTCACCAACAAACACTCAAGACCCTCGCGAGGGGCCAAGCCTCGCGAGGCGGATGACACAAGACCTCCACAGGGGCAGGCTCACTAGGCTGGCTCGTGAGGAGCGGAGATATCAAGGTGAGGGGCACCTCGTGAGGTTTCCATGACGTGAGCCATGACGACCAAGGCCAGGCGGGCGCCAGTGGGCGCAGAGTGCTAGTTTCCTCTTTGGTGCTAAAGAAGAAAGCGCATGCGAGGAGTCCCGAGGTGTCAGGCAAAGGTTTTCATATCGGTGCAATGAGACCAAGACCAGCAGGACGGCGGGACGGAGATCATCGCGGAGCCCACGACGGCGTCACCACCAGGGCCTTTGGCAGGCAAAGACCACATTTTGTCAGGTTGGATTGTACTAGCTGTCCCCCTTGAAATTGTCCGTTGTGGGATCCATTCCCGCCTAATATTTGGGGAGAGGACCCGGGCCTCTATCAATAGGACTGGCCACCACCGTAGGAGGTATCGAATATCAACTTGGACTAGATCCATTCCACCAAGGCCACCACACAAACTCACCGAGCTCAAGAACACCTCTCCTCAAGAGGTTGTTCTTCCCATGGACTTGTTCATTCTCAGCCTACAAGGCAATCCACCACTAGGGATGGCAATTTTATCCACGGATCTGGATATCCATGGATACCCGACCGGGTTGGGCAAGGGTATGGTAGGGTATTACACTGGAGTATAAATTCTTGTGTCCCTTGTTCCTCGGGTTCGGCGAGCTAGGCTTTGAGATTGTTGCGAGAGTGTGAGCTAGGGGGTAGAGAGATCTTCGTGCGCACCCCAGTGTTCGAACCTCAAGGGTATGTTGGAACCCGTAATTCGACATTTGGCGCGCCAGGTAGGGGTGCGCTGAAGCTTTCTTCCGTGGATCCGCGTTCCACTTCTCCATCGCAAATATGTCTGACGCTCGCCGAGCCCATGCTGAGCACCGCGCCACCCTTTCCACCCGTGTCGCTCAGACAGCTCCCATTGGTGAACCTCCCCGCCATTCTCCATCACCCGCTGCCAACGCCGCCACTGGCCCGACAGCGAACGAGGAGCAAGCGTCATCGCTGCACCCCTCTGTGGGCGGGACGACCGCACCGCCACCCCGTCGCTGACTCAGGGCAGCTCGTCGTCACACGCTCGTCGTGCGCCCACAGACGCTTAGGCCGCGCTGCTCATGGCACGCGCGCTCCTGCATTGCCGCACGATCGATGAACTCTACGAGGACTGGCTGGACTACATCACCAAGCTCGTCAGCGCCGCTGGGGGCTCCCTTGCACCATCCCTCTCGCTGCCTCACCCACCTCCAGCTGCGGGAACGTAGCTCACGGAGCCCCTCCAAGATGCGTGGCTCACGGAGTGCCCCTGCCTCCTCTGCATCGAGATGGTGTGCTTGCCCCAAGACGCGTGGTCCTGCGGCGTGATCCGCCATGTTGTGTGCCCGCGCGCGAAGAAGGAAGGTGCCAGGAGGTCCCTCGACCGCAAGAAAATGCTCCTGCACTCCCCGCACCATGACATCAAGAACGCACGCCGCCTACGGTGGCGGTGCGTGGGTAGCAAGACCAGGCTCCACCACCACGACGAGCTCCGGTGACCACAGCAAGCTGCCGAGCCTTTACTCCTGAGTTGCGCACCGTCATCTGGACAAGCAAGTTCAAGACGGACCTGCCTCCCTGCTACGACATCACCCTTGACCCTGCGGTGTTCTTGCAGCTCTACGAGCTGAGCATCGAGGCGGCCAACGGCGACGAGAAAGTCTTGGCGAACTGGTTTCCCATGGCTCCCAAGGATGGTGCTCGCTTGTGGCTCCTGAACCTTCCCGCGGGATCGATCTCCTCCTGGGGCAAGATGCGCGAGCATTTCGTCGCCAACCTCCAGGGCACTCGCGACCGCCCGCCAGCCACAGGCGACCTGCGGCACGTCAAGTAGCAACCAGGGGAAACCCTCCAAAAGTACATCTAGTGCTTCAACAGCGTCCGCCTCAAGATCCCCAAGGTGAAAGACGAGGCCATCATCTCCGTGTTCTTCGAAGGCGTCCATGACGTCAAGATGAAGGAGGAGCTCGCCATCCATGAGGAGATATGATCGGCCCTATAGATGTTCAACATGGAAACCAAGTGCGCAAGAGCTGAGGAGGGGTGCCTATCCCTCCTCGAGCTCCCTGCTGCTGACCCTGAAGACAAGAAAGCCAAGGCCAAGGACGTGAAACGCAAGGGAGTAGCCGTGCTAGCGGCGGAGCCAGACATGAAGCACGGTCAGGACCACCCTGAGTCGTCTAAGAGCAGTCGTCCGTTCTGCGCCTTCCACAATGTACATAGCCACAACACCAATGAATGCCAAGAGCTCAGGGCCATTCGAGATGGACGCTTCGGTCGGTGCCCCGAGTGCAACGACTGGGGCTACGACCGAGGAGGAGGACGAAGTGGGGGCGCTGGGATGACTGCGGCCCCCGTCAAGAGTGGCACGACCGGCCTCGTGATGTCCACTGGCAGGACCAGCCTTGCGAGGGCGCCTAGAGGGACCAGCCTCGTGAGAACCGTCCGCAGGGCAATGCTGGCCTCCCTACATTGCCACCACCACCAAGGAGGAAGAACGACCACCATCAGGACGAGGGGGCTGGGGGCTTCCAGTAGCCGTGCGTTATCGCCTGCATCCTGGGTGGTGCTAAGGCCCCAGCTTCCCAGTGCTTCTTCAAGAAGTTTTATCATGAGGTGAACATGGCCCTTCCCAGGCTCAAGGCCACGTGCCCGCTCAGGTGGTCCCAGTGCGCCGTCACCTTCAGCTCGGCGGACCAGCTAAAGTGCACGCCGACCGCCGGCGTCCTTCCGATGCTTTGTTTTAATGAAATATGACCTAGAGGCAATAATAAAGTTGTTATTTATATTTCCTTACATCATGATAAATGTTTATTTTCATGCTAGAATTGTATTAACTGGACACTTAGTACATGTGTGAATATATAGACAAACAGAGTGTCACTAGTATGCCTCTACTTGACTAGCTCGTTGATCAAAGATGGTCAAGTTTCCTAGCCATGGACAAAGAGTTGTCATTTAATGAATGGGATCACATCATTAGAGAATGATGTGATTGACTTGATCCATCCGTTAGCTTAGCACGATGATTGTTTAGTTTACTGCTATTGCTTTCTCCATAACTTATACATGTTCCTATGACTATGAGATTATGCAACTACCGAATACCAGAGGAACACTTAGTGTGCTATCAAATGTCACAACGTAACTGGGTGACTCTAAAGATGCTCTACAGGTTTCTCCCATGGTGTTTGTTGAGTTGGCATAGATCGAGATTAGGATTGTCGAAGAGATATCTCTGGGCCCTCTCGGTAATGCACATCACTATAAGCCTTGCAAGTAATGTAACTAATGAGTTAGTTACGGGATGTAGCATTACGTAACGAGTAAAGAGACTTGCCGGTAACGAGATTGAACTAGGTATGATGATACCGACGATCGAATCTCGGGCAAGTAACATACCAATGACAAAGGGAACAAGGTATGTTGTTATGCGGCTTGACCGATAAAAGATCTTCGTAGAATATGTAGGAACCAATATGAGCATCAAGGTTCCATTATTGGTTATTGACCGGAGATGAGTCTCGGTCATGTCTACATAGTTCTCGAACCTGTAGGGTCCGCATGCTTAACGTTCGGTGACGGTCGGTATTATGAGTTTATGTGTTTTGAAGTACCGAAGGTAATTCAGAGTCCCGGATGTGATCACGGGCATGACGAGGAGTCTCAAAATGGTTGAGACATAAAGATTGATATATTGGAAGCCTATGTTTGGACATCGGAATGGTTCCGGGTGAAATCGAGAATATACCGGAGTATCGGGAGGTTACCGGAACACCCTGGGAAGTATATGGGCCTTATTGGGCCATAGTGGGAGAGAGAAGGGAGCTGAGGAGGGGGTGCCCCCCAAAGCCCAATCTGAATTGGGTGGGGGCCGCTCCCCCCACCTTCCCTTCCTCCTCCCTCCCCCTTCCTTCCTCTACTAGTCCAACTAGGGAAGTGGGGGTGAATCCTACTCCCGGTGGGAGTAGGACTCCTCCAGGACGCGCCATAGAGGGCCAACCCTCCCTCCTCCTCCACTCCCTTATATACGGGGGAGGGGGCATGCCATAGACACACAAGTTGACAATTATCTTAGCTGTGTGCGATGCCGCCCCTCCACCATAGTCCACCTCGGTCATATCATAGCGGTGCTTAGGCGAAGCCCTGTTCTGGTAGCTTCATCATCACCATCATCACGTTGTCGTGCTGACAAAACTCTCCTTCGACACTCAGCTAGATCTAGAGTTCATGGGACATCACCGAGCTGAACGTGTGCAGATCATGGAGGTTCCATACCTTCGGTGCTAGGATCGGTCGGATCGTGAAGACGTTCGACTACATCAACCGCGTTGTCATAATGCTTCCGCTTATGGTCTACAAGGGTACATAGACAACACTCTTCCCCTCTCGTTGATATGCATCACCATGATAGATCTTGCGTGTGTGTAGGAAAATTTTAAAATTACTACGTTCCCCAACAGTGGCATCCGAGCCAGGTCTATGCGTAGATGTTATATGCACGAGTAGAACACGAAGTGTTGTGGGCATGGGTATATACATATTGCTTGTCGTCACTAGTTTATTCTTGATTCAGCGGTATGGTTGGACGAAGCGGCCCAGACCGACATTACGCGTACGCTTACACGAGACTGGTTCTAGCAACGTGCTTCGCACACAGGCGGCTAGTGGGTGTCTGTTTCTCCAGCTTTAGTTGAATCAGATTCAATGAACATGGTTCTTTCTGAAGATCAAAAAGCAATCACTATACCGCGTTGAGGTTTTTTGATGCGTAAATAAGAACGGTTCTTGTTCAGCCCATAGCAGCCACATAAAACTTGCAACAACAAAGTAGAGGACGTCTAACTTGTTTTTGCAGGGCATGTTGTGATGTGATATGGTTAGGAAATGATGCTTAATTTTATTGTATGAGATGATCATGTTTTGTAACGGAGTTATCGGCAACTGGCAGGAGCCATATGGTTGTCTCTTTATTGTATGAAATGCAATCGCCATGTAATTTCTTTACTTTATCACTAAGCGGTAGCGATAGTCATAGAAGCAATAGTTGGCGAGACGACAACAATGCTTCGATGGAGATCAAGGTGTCAAGCCGGTGACGATGGTGATCATGACAGTGCTTTGGAGATGGAGATCAAAGGCACAAGATGATGATGGCCATATCATATCACTTACATTGATTGCATGTGATGTTTATCCTTTATACATCTTATTTTTCTTAGTTCGGCGGTAGCATTATAAGATGATCTCTCACTAAATTTCAAGGTATAAGTGTTCTCTTGAGTATGGACCGTTGCTACAGTTCGTCGTGCTGAGACACCACGTGATGATCGGGTGTGATAAGCTCTACGTTCACATACAATGGGTGCAAGCCAGTTTTGCACACGCGGAATACTCGGGTTAAACTTGACGAGCCTAGCATATGTAGATATGGCCTCGGAACACTGAGACTAAAAGGTCGAGCGTGAATCATATAGCAGATATGATGAACATAGCGATGTTCACCATTGAAAACTACTCCATCTCACGTGATGATCGGACATGGTTTAGTTGATATGGATCACGTGATCAGTTAGATGATTAGAGGGATGTCTATCTAGGTGGGAGTTCTTAAGTAATTTGATTAATTGAACTTTAATTTATCATGAACTTGGTACCTGATAGTATTTTGCATGTCTATGTTGTTGTAGATAGATGGCCCGTGTTGTTATTCTGCTGAATTTTAATGCGTTCCTACGAAAAGCTAAGTTGAAAGATGATGGTAGCAACTTCACGGACTGGGTCCGTAACTTGAGGATTATCCTCATTGCTGCACAGAAGAATTTTGTCATGGAAGCACCGCTAGGTGACGAACCCGCTGCAGGAGCAACGCCAGATGTTATGAACACCTGGCAGAGCAAAGCTGATGACTACTCGATAGTTTAGTGTGCCATGCTTTATGGCTTAGAACTGGGACTTCAACGATGTTTTGAACGTCATGGAGCATATGATATGTTCCAGGAGTTGAAGTTAATATTTCAAGCAAATGCCCGGATTGAGAGATATGAAGTCTCCAATAAGTTCTTCAGCTGCAAAATGCAGGAGAATAGTTCTGTCAGTGAACATATACTTAGAATGTCTGGGTACCACAACCACTTGACTCAGCTGGGAGTTAATCTTCCTGATGATAGTCTCATTGACAGAGTTCTTCAATCACTGCCACCAAGCTACAAGAGCTTTGTGATGAACTATAATATGCAAGGGATGGATATGACGATTCCCGAGCTTTTCGCAATGCTAAAGGTTGCGGAGGTAGAAATCAAGAAGGAGCCTCAAGTGTTGATGGTCAACAAGACCACCAGTTTCAAGAAAAAGGGTAAAAGGGAAGAAGGGGAACTTCAAGAAGAACAGCAAGCAAGTTGCTGCTCAAGTGAAGAAGCCAAAGTCTGGACCTAAGCCTGAGACGGAGTACTTCTACTGCAAAGGGACTGGTCACTGGAAGCGGAACTCCCCAAGTATTTGGCGGAGAAGAAGGATGGCAAAGAGAAAGGTATATTTTATATACATGTTATTGATGTGTACCTTACTAATGCTCGCAATAGCTCCTGGGTATTTGATATTGGTTTTGTTGCTAATATTTGCAACTCGAAACAGGGGCTACGGATTAAGTGAAGATTGGCTAAGGACGAGGTGACGATGCGTGTGGGAAATGGTTCCAAAGTCGATGTGATCGCCATCGGCACGCTACCTCTACATCTACCTTCGGGATTAGTTTTAGACCTAAATAATTGTTATTTTGTGCTAGCGTTGAGCATGAACATTATATCTGGATCTTGTTTGATGCGAGATGGTTATTCATTTAAATCAGAGAATAATGGTTGTTCTATTTATATGAATAATATCTTTTATGGTCATGCACCCTTGATGAGTGGTCTGTTTTTACTAAATCTTGATAGTAGTGATACACATATTCATAGTATTGAAGCCAAAAGATATAGGTTTAATAATGATAGTGCAACTTATTTGTGGCACTTCCGTTTAGGTCATAATGGTGTAAAGCGCATGAAGAAACTCCATGCTGATGGGCTTTTGGAATCACTTGATTATGAATCACTTGATGCTTGCGAACCATGCCTCATGGGCAAGATGACTAAGACTCCGTTCTCTGGAACAATGGAGCGAGCAACAGACTTATTGGAAATAATACATACTGATGTATGCGGTCCAATGAGTTTTGATGCTCGAGGCGGGTATCGTTATTTTCTTACCTTCATAGATGATTTGAGCAGATATGTGTATATCTTGATGAAACATAAGTCTGAAACATTTGAAAATTTCAAAGAATTTCAGAGTGAAGTGGAAAATCAGTGTAGCAAGAAAATTAAGTTTCTACGGTCTGATCGTGGAGGTGAATATTTGAGTTATGAGTTTGGTCTTCATTTGAAATAATGCGGAATAGTTTCGCAACTCACGACACCTAGAACACCACAACGTAATGGTGTGTCCGAACATCGTAACCGCACTTTTTCGATATGGTGCGATCTATGATGTCTCTCACTGATTTACCGCTATTGTTTTGGGGTTATGCTTTAGAGACAGCTGCATTCATGTTAAATAGGGCACCATCAAAATCAGTTAAGACGATACCTTATGAACTGTGGTTTGGCATGAAACCCAAGATGTTGTTTCTTAAAGTTTGGGGCTGCGAAGCTTATGCGTAAAAGCTCGAACCCAAATCGGAGAAATGTGTCTTCATAGGATACCCAAAGAGACTATTTGGTACACCTTCTATCACAGATCCGAAGGCAAGATATTCGTTGCTAAGAATGGATCCTTTCTAGAGAAGGAGTTTCTCTCAAAAGAAGTGAGTGGAAGGAAATTAGAACTTGATGAGGTAATTGTACCTGCTCCCTTATTGGAAAGTACTTCATCACTGAAATTAGTTCCAATGATTCCTACACTAGTAAGTGAGGAAGCTAATGATGATGATCATGAAACTTCTGATCAAGTTACTACCGAACCTCGTAGGTCAACCAGAGTAAGATCCGCACCAGAGTGGTATGGTAATCCTGTTCTGGAGGTCATGTTACATGACCATGACGAACCTACGAACTATGAGGAAGTGATGATGAGCCCACATTTCGCAAAATGGCTTGAGGCCATGAAATATGAGATGGGATCCATGAATTAGAACAAAGTGTGGACTTTGGTTGACTTTCCCGATGATCGGCAGGCCATAGAGAATAAATGGATCTTCAGGAAGAAGACTGACGCTGATGGTAATGTTACTGTCTATAAAGCTCGACTTGTTGCAAAAGGTTTTCGATAAAGTTCAAGGAGTTGACTACGATCAGACTTTCTCACCCGTAGCGTTTCTTAAGTCCGTCCGAATCATGTTAGCAATTGTCGCATTTTATGATTATGAAATTTGGCAAATGGATATCAAAATTGCATTCCTCAATGGATATCTTAAAGAAGAGTTGTATATGATGCAACCAGAAGGTTTTGTCGTTCCAAAAGGTGCTAACAAAGTGTGCAAGCTCTAGTGATCCATT
Organism: Triticum aestivum; assembly: GCF_018294505.1. Taxonomy (NCBI): domain Eukaryota; kingdom Viridiplantae; phylum Streptophyta; class Magnoliopsida; order Poales; family Poaceae; genus Triticum; species Triticum aestivum. The sequence goes on along the minus strand of NC_057803.1, from coordinate 129,722,136 downwards.
TATGGACTGGTGCAAGCCTCTCGGAGTTGGAATATACGCTTTGATAGTGTGATCAAAGCATATGGTTTTATACAGACTTTTGGAGAAGCCTATATTTACAAGAAAATGAGTGGGAGCTCTATAGCACTTCTAATATTATATGTGGATGACATACTGCTGGTCGAAAATGATACTGAATTTCTGAATAACATAAAAGGATACTTGAATAAGAATTTTTTAATGAAAGACCTCGGTGAAGCTGCTTATATATTGGGCATAAAAATCTATAGAGATAGATCAAGACGCTTAATTAGACTTTCACAAAGCACATTCCTTGATAAAGTTTTGAAGAAGTTCAAAATGGATGAAGCAAAGAAAGGGTTCTTGCCTATGTGACAAGGTGTGAAATTGAGTCAGACTCAATGTCCGACCACTGCAGAAGATAGAGGGAAAATGAAAGTCATTCCCTATGCTTCAGCCATAGGTTCTATCATGTATGCAATGCTATGTACTAGACCTGATGTGTGCCTTGCTATTAGTTTAACATGGAGGTACCAAAGTAATCCAGGAGTGGATCACTAGACAGCGGTCAAGAACATCCTAAAATACCTGAAAAGGATTAAGGATATGTTTCTCGTTTATGGAGGTGACAAAGAGCTCGTCGTGAACGGTTACGTCGATGCAAGCTTTAACACTCGTCTAGATGACTCTAAGTCACAAACCGGATACGTATTTTTATTAAATGGTGGTGCTATCAGTTGGTGCAGTTCCAAGCAGAGCGTCATTGCGGGATCAACATGTGAAGCCGAGTACATAGCTTCTTTGGAAGCAGCAAATGAAGGAGTCTGGATGAAGGAGTTCATATGCGATCTAGGTGTCATACCTAGTGCATCGGGTCCAATGAGAATCTTTTGTGACACTACTGGTGCAATTGCCTTGGCAAAGGAATCCAGATTTCACAAGAGAACCAAGCACATCAAGAGACGCTTCAATTCCATCCGCGATCAAGTCAAGGAGGGAGACATGGAGATTTGCAAGATACATACGGATCTGAATGTTGCAGACCCGTTGACTAAGCCTCTCTCACGAGGAAAACATGATCATCACCAAGACTCATTGGATGTTAGAATCATTACAATGTAATCTAGATTATTGAATCTAGTGCAAGTGGGAGACTGAAGGAAATATGCCCTAGAGGCAATAATAAAGTTGTTATTTACATTTCGTTATACAATGATAAATGTTTATTATTAATCCTAGAATTGTATTAACCAAAAACTTAGTACATGTGTGAATACATAAACAAACAGAGTGTCACTAGTATGCCTCTACTTGACTAGCTCATTGATCAAAGATGGTTAAGTTTCCTAGCCATGGACAAAGAGTTGTCATTTGATGAATGGGATCACATCATTAGAGAATGATGTGATTGACTTGACCCATCCGTTAGCTTAGCACGATGATCCTTTAGTTTACTGATATTGCTTTCTCCATAACTTATACATGTTCCTATGACTATGAGATTATGCAACTCCTGAATACCAGAGAAACACTTAGTGTCCTATCAAACGTCACAATGTAACTGGCTGACTATAAAGATGCTCCACAGGTGTCTCCGATGGTGTTTGTTGAGTTGTCATAGATCGAGATTAGGATTTGTCACTCCGATTGTCGAAGAGGTATCTCTGGGCCCTCTCGGTAATGCACATCACTATAAGCCTTGCAAGTAATGTGACTAATGAATTAGTTACGGAATGTAGCATTACGGAACGAGTAAAGAGACTTGCCAGTAACGAGATTGAACTAGGTATGATGATACCGACGATCGATCTCGGGCAAGTAACATACAGATGACAAAGGGAACAATGTATGTTGTTATGCGGTTTGACCGATAAAGATCTTCGTAGAATATGTAGGAACCAATATGAGCATCCAGGTTACGCTATTGGTTATTGACCGGAGATGAGTCTCGGTCATGTCTACATAGTTCTCGAACCCGTAGATTCCGCACGCTTAACGTTCAATGACGATCGACATTATGAGTTTATGTGTTTTGATGTACCGAAGGTAGTTCGGAGTCCCGGATGTGATCAAGGTCATGACGAGGAGTCTCTAAATGGTTGATACATAAAGATCGATATATTGGAAGCCTATGTTTGGACATCGGAATGGTTCCGGATGAAATCGGGAATATACCAGAGTACCGGGAGGTTACCGGAACCCCCCCGGGAAGTATATGGGCCTTATTTGGCCATAGTGGGAGAGAGGAGAAGGGAGCCTAGGAGGGGGTGCTGTTGGGATCTATGGTAGGGTGTGTCGACTGCAAATTAAAATTTTCTACACGTAGAACAACCAAGAACATGCTACGGGAGATGGATCACAGTTCGTTACCACTAGACGCGCAGTGTCGTGCAGCGGAAGAAGAGTTGGGGCAGCGCGTCCGTGTGGATCGTCTCCTCCTCGTCCGATCTCCCTCGTACAACCGGTGGTCGGTTCCCACGTACAGGTTCGCCGGAGCGGCGCAGGTGCACTGCCTCTAACGGTATCCGCGCGTGCAGGAGGAACGTCGTGCGACGGACTGCTAGGTCCGATCACACAACCGGCGGCGAGTGGAGGTGTCTATTCGCAACACATGCAAACCCTAGTGACAGCACCGAAGCGATCAGCCCGTGAGTGTGCCGCACCTCCACTATATATATATAAACACTATTCTGATCACGGGATCAGAATAATATTCTGATCACAACCTGAACTGCCTGAGTAACGCGCCTGAACTTCTCTCTTTACGTACCCGACCTTCGGGCTATATTCGCAACCATGCCTTCTACCGCGAGTTTTTCTGGTTAGTCGTGTTCATGTGATGTAAGTGTAATCTTCAAACGATTTTTAGCAACTAAATACTCGTTTTAGATAGGAATCTCTCTCATAGGCGGATTTTGCACTCGGGTCGTGAAGAACTCGCATTTTTGCGATTTTACTGCCTGAGTTGTTCGACCTGAACTTCCCCCTGTGCTAGGTTGAACTTCCCGCAACATTTCCCAAATAGGGCTTGCTATATACCGTTGGAAAGCTATGGACAAGAGTATCATGACCCAAGTTAAAATTTTCGCAAAATGTAAGCGGTTTAAGAGCAGTTTTGAAAACCGTTTTTTCTTCACACAAAAAACGTGAATCGTAATTTCGATCGCATTTCTAAACCGTTTATCGGAATGAGGCAAGTAATATGGCGTTGGAAAACTGCTGCAAACCCTCTCCTTCCACATGTTAAAAGTTTGCTCTAATTCCCTACGGTTAAAGAGTAATTTGAAAAATCGTAAAATTTCACAAACCGAACAGCCGTGTTCGTATTTTCGATGTCATTTCTAAACGGCTAATCCAATTGAGTCAAATGATATGGCGTTGGAAAGCTTATGAAATTGCGCTAGTCTTTCATCATGAAAGTTTTTCTAATTTTAAACGGTTTAAAAGTGATTTATAAAACGGTCCAAGTTACACGGAGTGTGTATTTTCGAGCTAATTTTTTAACCGTACGTCCGAATGTAGCAAATGATATGGCGTTGGAAAGCTTGAGGAAATGCGAAACTTTTTGGTATATATTATTTCTCCCAATTCCTTACTATTTTAAGTCAGTTTTGAAAATGGATAAAAACGTATTTTCGCCGTAATTTCTACAAACGTTATCGGAATGGGGCAAATAATATACCACTGAAAAGCTACGGAAAATGCGACACTTTTTCATGTTGATGGTTTTCTCTAATTCCTAGCCATTTTCAAGTAATTTTGAAAACGGCGAGATCATTTGTTCTGCCTTTATCGTGAAACAGATTCTTCGGAAATGCACCGCGTAAAGAACTTGAACTTCTCGGCATGTTTAGTTGAACTTCACTCCATTTTTCATGTGATTTTTTTTTTGCTCGTAGCTCTCAATCCACTGCTCGTAGCTCTCCATCCACTCATCAGAATTGAGCAAGTGATATACCAATGGAAAGCTTCTGTAAACACGCAACTTTCCCATGTTGATCATTTTTTCATACTCGCGTTGGTTTTAAAAGTTTTTCTTGTGAAATTCATTCATCGTAGTAGTTGAACTTCCTGCTGTTTTCACGTTGAGCTTCTGTGGCATATTTTCGTTTGTAATTTTCTCATTCATTTGTTAGTGTTAAACAAATGGTATTTCTTTTGTACAAACCTATCTCACAATATTTTTTAACTTTCTCCGACCGAGAACATGAACTTACACAAATGATATTCCTGATGTTTTGAAGTAAATTAGAAAACGACGAGATCATGATTTCTGCCTTCATCATGATTAAACTTCTCGGGCATGTCTGTTTGAACTTTACTCTATTTCAATTTGAACATCACCTTTTTATATTTTTGAGTAAAGAATTGTATTCAATTTTTATACGGAAAAAATCGAACATGGAAATACAAGATGAACCTCTCTCGCAAGAATTTTTGAATTTCCTCGGACAGAGCACTTGAAGTTCTTTCAACAAACCTTTTAAGCTTTTAACTTTCTATACTTTTATTCTCATTCGAAATGCATCCATTGCAATAGTTGAACTTCTCGTTGTTTTCACCTTGAACTTCTTTCAACAGGTAAGAAGTTTTTGAATACATCAAAACGTGTTTCAATTGGTATACATGAAAATTTTAAACCGTTCATCGAAATGTGACACATAATATACATGGTGGAAAGCTTATGAATCGCAGCAAGTTTTTCATGTAGACATGTGTAACAAATTCGTTCTCGTTTGAGAGCAGTTTTTAAAATGGCAAAACAACGTTGTTTTTTTGCCTTTTGAAAGAACATGTAAATTAATGACGGACGTCTCATAATATATTTTTTGAACCATGCAGGGTGGAGCACGTGAACTTCTTGCAACAGACTTTTTAGGCTTTTAGTTTTGTATTCTTTTATTCTCTTCTGAAACACATTCTGTGTAGTAGTTGAACTTCCCGCTATTTTCACCTTGAACTGCATACATTAATTTTGCATGGAAACAAAAAAGAACTTCCCGCTAGTTTCCTTTTTTAAAATGGAATTCCTCCCAAAAAATGACGCTACCTTTTAGCAACGGAAAAAATCTGAATTTTTATAGACATCGAAATCGTTCCATTTTTTCAATTTTTGAACCTCTTTATTTATTTTTAGAAAAATGAAAAGTAGGAGCTTTTGTAATAAATGACAAACTTTTTCGTTATTTCGGACCGGAATTCTTGGTTTTATTCGTTAGTAACGGGAAAATTATGAGTTTTTTTAATAAATATTGAGCTGCTCCATTTTTTGAAATTGAACTTCTTGGTTTATTATTTTATTAACGAGGAGAATATGGATTTTTCATATACATTGAATTATTCTTTTTTTTAAATTGGACTTCTTGGTTTTTTTTGATATGGACTTCTTTGGTGTTATCATTTGTAATGGAAAATAATGAAAAAAATAATGAATTTTTAACTACTCTATTTTTTAAAAAAAATTAGCTTCATACATGATAAAACATACATAAAACTTTTATATATATTGAACTTCTTCTACGGATTTACATTTTTCTTTTTGCTGGTGGATTAAACAAACTTTTTTGTCACATATTTTTTGAACTTTTGCATTTTTTCTTTGAACTTCCTTCTTTTTATACGCAAAAAGAAAAAAGAACTACCCATAGCACGAAGACACACACAACCATTTTTTGCATGCATGAACATAAGTGTGCTCTGAACTCGATCATGTATGTCATACAAAAAATTCCAGCAAATTAAAATGCACACATAACAATTGACACTGCTAGCAACATGTTTTGCAATGTTTGATAGTTGGATCCCGTAAACCATCACTTTTGAGAAACAGGGAAATACAAGGTTTTTATACTCATCGGACTGCTCGATTATTTCAAATTGACCTTCACATTCGTGCACTGTAATATATTTCAACATCAAGCACCGACGTGAACCATAGACAAGCATCATTTAATCACTTCAAAAAGAGCAGGCATCAAGAAAGATTGCTGCAGTTAAACAAAAGGAAAATTTATCAGCTACAAGTTTTTTGTGCTCGCCTGCATACACACAACAATTATGAACTTCCATATAGATGGACTTCAATTTTTCTAACATGAACTTTGTTTTTGTCACTGTATATGAACTTCTCCTGTAACCAAAGAGAGAGGATGCAACAAGACAGGGTAAAATGCTACAAAAAAACACACCTTTTTGTTTGAGACATATACACAAACGGCCATCGCGTTTTCTCCAGGTTGACATTTAGAAAATATATGTTCATAGTGATCCTGGAACATTTGTTTCCTTTCAACTTCCATAGGCATGAATGAGCATGCTAGTTCATTTACATAAACACCTAGCATGAAAAGGATTGCAAACACTCCATAGACGAGCCTGACATCCATTTTTCTTCCTCTTTCTTTTTGCGTTGTTGATGCTTGCTAAACTAGAGCGTCTTTCGGTCAAAGAAGACAGGCCTGCAGTTCAGACATCAAGTCAATTCTTTCATAAGCAAAATACAGAAACAATTTGGTACTTACTTTTAGTGCAAATTTGCAGAAGTTCAAATCCTCCAGTAGAGAAGATATTTGTGAAGAAAGAGAGGTCAGGGAGAGGGAGGGAGAGAGGTCAGGGAAGAGATGTAGCAGCAATACTTGCAACATTGGCGTCTGTCGGCCGTCGCCATGGTCAGAGTTAGGTTGGCGCCATCATTGAGCAGGTGGCCATCCGCGATGTATTGATGGAGGAGGAGCTACGGTGTCTAGGCGGGTGGTGCAGCAGTGGTGGCCCGATTGGAGCAAAGGAAAGGAGGTGCTCGTGGGAGGTTGATGGCTGGTGGTTTGCCATTAGAGCTCAGGAGGGAGGGCGTCGCGGCGGTGGATCCAGGGCAAGGTTGTCCGCCGCCGCCGCCGTGGATCCGAGGGAGTCCGCCGCCGCTGTGGATCCACGAGAAGGGAGTTTGGGGCGGGGGAGAGATGGCGCCGGATGTTGGGGCGCCAGCAGCCCCAGAGGTTGGGGTGAAGGAAATATGCCCTAGAGGCAGTAATAATGTTATTATTTTATTTCCTTATATCATGATAAATGTTTATTATTCATGCTAGAATTGTATTATCCGGAAACATAATACTTGTGTGAATACATAGACAAACTAAACGTCACTAGTATGCCTCTACTTGACTAGCTCGTTAATCAAAGATGGTTATGTTTCCTAACCATAGACATGTGTTGTCATTTGATTAACGGGATCACATTATTAGGAAAATGATGTGATTGACATGTCCCATTCCATTAGCTTAGCACCCGATCGTTTAGTATGTTGCTATTGCTTTCTTCATGACTTATACATGTTCCTATGACTATGAGATTATGCAACTACCGTTTGCCGGAGGAACACTTTGCGTGCTACCAAACATCACAACGTAACTGGGTGATTATAAAGGAGCTCTACAGGTGTCTCCAAAGGTAAATGTTGGGTTCGCGTATTTCGAGATTAGGATTTGTCACTCCGATTGTCGGAGAGGTATCTCTAGGCCCTCTCGGTAATGCACATCACATAAGCATTGCAACTAATGAGTTAGTTGTGAGATGATGTATTACAAAACGAGAAAAGATACTTGCCGGTAACGAGATTGAACTAGGTATTGAGATATCGACGATCGAATCTCGGGCAAGTAACATATCGATGACAAAGAGAACAACGTATGTTGTTATGCGGTCTGACCGATAAAGATCTTCGTAGAATATGTGGTAGCCAATATGAGCATCCAGGTTACGCTATTGGTTATTGACCGGAGACGTGTCTCGGTCATGTCTACATTGTTCTCGAACCCGTAGGGTCCGCACGCTTAAGGTCTCGATGACAGTTATATTATGAGTTTATGAGTTTTGATGTACCGAAGTTAGTTCGGAGTCCCGGATGTGATCACGGACATGACGAGGAGTCTCAAAATGGTCGAGACATAAAGATTGATATATTGGACAGCTATATTCGGACACCGGAAGTGTTCCGGGTGATTTTGTAGAAAATCAGAGTACCAGAGGGTTACCGGAACCCGTGTTGGAAATATGCCCTAGAGGCAATAATAAATTGATTATTATTATATTTCCTTGTTCATGATAATCGTTTATTATCCATGCTAGAATTGTATTGATAGGAAACTCAGATACATGTGTGGATACATAGACAACACGATGTCCCTAGTAAGCCTCTAGTTGACTAGCTCGTTGATCAATAGATGGTTACGGTTTCCTGACCATGGACATTGGATGTCGTTGATAACGGGATCACATCATTAGGAGAATGATGTGATGGACAAGACCCAATCCTAAGCATAGCACTAGATCGTGTAGTTCGTATGCTAAAGCTTTTCTAATGTCAAGTATCATTTCCTTAGACCATGAGATTGTGCAACTCCCGGATACCGTAGGAGTGCTTTGGGTGTGCCAAACGTCACAACGTAACTGGGTGGCTATAAAGGTACACTACGTGTATCTCCGAAAGTGTCTGTTGGGTTGGCACGAATCAAGACTGGGATTTGTCACTCCGTGTGACGGAGAGGTATCTCTGGGCCCACTCGGTAGGACATCATCATAATGTGCACAATGTGATCAAGGAGTTGATCACGGGATGATGTGTTACGGAACGAGTAAAAAAGACTTGCCGGTAACGAGATTGAACAAGGTATCGAGATACCGACGATCGAATCTCGGGCAAGTATCATACCGCTAGACAAAGGGAATTGTATACGGGATTGATTAAGTCCTTGACATCGTGGTTCATCTGATGAGATCATCGTGGAACATGTGGGAGCCAACATGGGTATCCAGATCCCGCTGTTGGTTATTGACCGGAGAGTCATCTCGGTCATGTCTGCATGTCTCCCGAACCCGTAGGGTCTACACACTTAAGGTTCGATGACGCTAGGGTTATAGAGATATTAGTATGCGGTAACCCGAAAGTTGTTCGGAGTCCCGGATGAGATCCCGGACGTCACGAGGAGTTCCGGAATGGTCCGGAGGTAAAGAACTATATATAGGAAGTGCTATTTTGGCTATCGGGACAAGTTTCAGGGTCACCGGTATTGTACCGGGACTACCGGAAGGGTCCCGGGGGTCCACCGGGTGGGGCCACCTGCCCCGAGGGGCCACATGGGCTGTAGGGGGTGCGCCTTGGCCTACATGGGCCAAGGGCACCAGCCCCAAGAGGCCCATGCACCAAAGGGACAAGAGGAGGGGAGAGTCCTAAAGGGGGAAGGCACCTCCGAGGTGCCTTGGGGAGGATGGACTCCTCCCCCCCTTGGCCGCACCCTTCCTTGGAGGAAGGGGAAAGGCTGCGCCCTCCCCCTCTCCCTTGGCCCTATATATAGTGGGGGGAAGGGAGGGCAACCATACCTAAGCCCTGGCGCCTCCCTCTCCCTCCCATGACACACCTCCCTCCTCCCAGAGTGCTTGGCGAAGCCCTGTTGGAATCCCGCTACTTCCACCACCACGCCGTTGTGCTGCTGGATATCCATCAACCTCTCCTCCCCCCTTGCTGGATCAAGAAGGAGGAGACGTCGTTGTTCCGTACGTGTGTTGAACGCGGAGGTGCCGTCCGTTCGGCGCTAGGATCATCGGTGATTTGAATCATGACGAGTACGACTCCATCAACCCCGTTCTCTTGAACGCTTCCGCGCGCGATCTACAAGGGTATGTAGATCCACTCCTTCCTCGTTGCTAGATGACTCCATAGATAGATCTTGGTGACACGTAGGAAAATTTTGAATTTATGCTACGTTCCCCAACAGTGGCATCATGAGCTAGGTCTATGCGTAGTTTCTATGCACGAGTAGAACACAAAGTAGTTGTGGGTGTTGATTTTGTTCAATATGCTTGCCGTTACTAGTCTTATCTTGATTCGGCGGCATCGTGGGATGAAGTGGCCCGGACCAACCTTACACGTACGCTTACATGAGACCGGTTCCACCGACAAACATGCACTAGTTGCATAAGGTGGCTGGCGGGTGTCTGTCTCTCCCACTTTAGTCGGATCGGATTCGATGAACAGGGTCCTTATGAAGGGTAAATAGCAATTGGCATATCACGTTGTGGTCTTTGCGTAGGTAAGAAACGTTCTTGCTAGAAACCCATAGCAGCCACGTAAAACATGCAAACAACAATTAGAGGACGTCTAACTTGTTTTTGCAGGGTATGCTATGTGATGTGATATGGCCAAAGGATGTGATGAATGATATATGTGATGTATGAGATGATCATGTTCTTGTAATAGGAATCACGACTTGCATGTCAATGAGTATGACAACCGGCAGGAGCCATAGGAGTTGTCTTAATTTATTTATGACCTGCGTGTCAACATAAACGTCATGTAATTACTTTACTTTATTGCTAACCGTTAGCTGTAGTAGTAGAAGTAATAGTTGACGAGACAACTTCAAGAAGACACGGTGATGGAGATCATGATGATGGAGATCATGGTGTCATGCCGGTGACGATGATGATCATGGAGCCCCGAAGATGGAGATCAAAAGGAGCAATATGATATTGGCCATATCATGTCACTATTTGATTGCATGTGATGTTTATCATGTTTATGCATCTTGTTTGCTTAGAACAACAGTAGTAAATAAGATGATCCCTCATTAAAATTTCAAGAAGGTGTTCCCCCTAACTGTGCACCGTTGCGACAGTTCGTTGTTTCAAAGCACCACGTGATGATCGGGTGTTTGATTCTAACGTTCACATACAACGGGTGTAAGACAGATTTACACATGCAAACACTTAGGTTGACTTGACGAGCCTAGCATGTGTACAGACATCGCCTCGGAACATAGAAGACCGAAAGGTCAAGCATGAGTCGTATGGTAGATACGATCAGCATGAAGATGTTCACCGATGTTGACTAGTCCGTCTCACGTGATGATCGGATACGGCCTAGTTGACTCGGATCATGTAATCACTTAGATGACTAGAGGGATGTCTATCTGAGTGGGAGTTCATAAGATGAACTTAATTATCCTGAACATAGTCAAAAAGGATTTTGCAAATTATGTCGTAGCTCGCGCTTTAGTTCTACTGTTTAGTTATGTTCCTAGAGAAAATTTAGTTGAAAGTTGATAGTAGAATTATGCGGACTAGGTCCGTAAACTGAGGATTGTCCTCATTGCTTCATAGAAGGCTTATATCCTTAATGCACCGCTCAGTGTGCTGAACCTCGAACGTCGTCTGTGGATGTTGCGAACATCTGACATACATATTTTGATAACTACGTGATAGTTTAGTTAAACGGTTTAGAGTTGAGGCACCGAAGACGGTTTTGAAACGTCGCAAAACATATGAGATGTTTTGAGGGCTGAAATTGGGATTTCAGGCTCGTGCCCACGTCAAGAGGTATAAGACCTCCGACGATTTTCTTAGCCTACAAACTAAGGAGAAAAGCTCAATTGTTGAGCTTGTGCTCAGATTGTCTGAGTACAACAATCATTTGAATCAAGTGGGAGTTGATCTTCCAGATAAGATAGTGATGTTTCTCCGAAGTCATTACCACCAAGCTGCTAGAGCTTCGTGATGAACTATAATATATCAGGGACATATATGATGATCCTTGAGATATTCGCGATGTTTGACAGCACGAAAGTAGAAATCAAGAAGGGCAAGGGCAAGAAGGGATACTTCATGAAACGGCAATTCAGCTGCTGCTCTAGTGAAGAAACCCAAGGTTGAACCCAAACCCGAGACTAAGTGCTTTTGTAATAAGGGGAACAGCCACTGGAGAAGAATTACCCTAGATACTTGGTAGATTAGAAGGCTGGCAAGGTCGATAGAAGTATATTGGATATACATTATGTTGATGTGTACTTTACTAGTACTCCTAGTAGCACCAGGGTATTAGATACCGGTTCGGTTGCTAAGTGTTAGTAACTCGAAACAAAAGGCTACGGAATAAACGGAGACTAGCTAAAGGTGAGCTGACGATATGTGTTGGAAGTGTTTCCAATGTTGATATGATCAAGCATCGCACGCTCCCTCTACCATCGAGATTGGTGTTAAACCTAAATAATTGTTATTTGGTGTTTGCGTTGAGCATAGACGTGATTGGATTATGTCTATCGCAATACGGTTATTCATTTAAGGAGAATAATGGTTACTCTATTTATTTGAATAATACCTTCAATGGTCTTGCACCTAAAATGAATGGTTTATTGAGTCTCGATCGTAGTGATACACATGTTAATGCCAAAAGATATAAGATAGTAATGATAGTACCACCTACTTGTGGCACTGCCACGTAAGTCATATCTGTATAAAACGCATGAAGAAGCTCCATGTTGATGGATCTTTGGGCTCACTCATTTTTGAAAAGTTTGAGACATGCGAACCATATCTATTGGTGTATATGCATGAAGAAACTCCATGCAAATGGACCGTTTGGACTCACTTGATTTTGAATCACTTGAGACATGCAAATCATACCACGTGGGCAAGATGACTGAAAGCCTCGTTTTCAGTAAAATGGAACTAGAAAGCAACTTGTTGGAAGTAATACATCTTGATGTGTGCAGTCCAATGAGTGCTGAGGCATGTAGTGGATATCGTTATGTTCTTACTTCACAGATGATTTGAGTAGATGTTGAGTATATTTACTTGATGAATCACGAGTCTGAATTATTGAAAGGTTCAAGTAATTTCAGGGTGAAGTTAAAAGATCGTCGTGACAAGAGGATAAAATATCTATGATATGATCATAGAGATGAATATCTGAATTACGAGTTTGGCACATAATTAAGACATTGTGGAAATTGTTTCACAACTAATACAGCCTGGAACACCATAGTGTGATGGTGTGTCCGAACATCATAACTGCACCCTATCGGATATGATGCATACCATGATGTCTCTTATCGAATTACCACGATAGTTCATGGGTTAGGCATTAGAGACAACCACATTCACTTTAAATAGGGCACCACGTAATTCCGATGAGATGACACCGTATGAACTATGGTTTAGAGAAACCTAAGCTGTCATTTCTTAAAAGTGTGGGGCTGCGACGCTTATGTGAAAAAGTTTCAGGCTGATAAGCTCGAACCCAAAGCGGATAAATGCATCTTCATAGGACACCCAAAACAGTTGGGTATACCTCCTGTCTCAGATCCGAAAGCAATAAAGGATTGTTTCTAGAATCGGGTCCTTTCTCGAGGAAAAGTTTCTCTCGAAAGAATTGAGTGGGAGGATGGTGGAGACTCGATGAGGTTATTGAACCATCTCTTCAACTAGTGTGTGGCAGGGCACAGGAAGTTGTTCCTGTGGCACCTACACCAATTGAAGTGGAAGCTTATGATAGTGATCATGAAACTTCAGATCAAGTCACTACCAAACCTTGTGGGATGACAAGGATGCGTACTACTTCAAAGTGGTACGTGATCCTGTCTTGGAAGTCATGTTGCTAGACAACAATGAACCTACGAGCCATGGAGAAGCGATGGTGGGCCCGGATTCCGATAAATGGCTCGAGGCCATAAAATCCGAGAGAGGATCCATGTATGAAAACAAAGTGTAGACTTTGACAGAACAGCTCGATGGTCGTGAGGCTGTTGAGTACAGATGGATTTTAAAAGGAAGACGGATAATGATGGTAAATGTCACCATTAAGAAAGCTCGACTTGTCATTAAGATGTTTCCCGACAAGTTCAAGGAGTTGACTACGATGAGACTTTCTCACTCGTAGCGATACTAAGAGTCTGTTGGAATTATATTAGCGATTACTGCATTATTTATGAAATCTTGCAGATAGGATGTCGAAACATTGTTTCCTCGACGATTTTCTTGAGGAAAGGTTGTATGTGATACAACCGGAAGGTTTTGTCAATCCTGAAAGATGCTAATAAGTATGCAAAGCTCCAGTAATCCTTCTAAGGACTGGAGTAAGCATCTCGGAGTTGGAATGTACGCTTTGATGAGATGATCAAAGATTTTGGGTTTATACAAAGTTTATGAGAAACTTGTATTTCCAAAGAAGTGAGTGGGAGCACTATAGAATTTCTGATGAGTATATGTTGTTGACATATTATGGATCAGAAATGACGTAGGATTTCTGGAAAGCATATAGGGTTATTTGAAAGTGTTTTTCAATGGAAGGCCTGAATTAAGCTACTTGAACATTGAGCATCAAGATCTATGAGGATAGATCAAAACGCTTAATGGTACTTTCAAATGAGCACATACCTTGACATGATCTTCAAGGTGTTCAAGATGGATCAGTCAAAGAAGGAGTTCTTGCTTGAGTGGTAAGGTATGAAGTTAAGACTTAAAGCTCGACCACGGCAGAATAGAAAGAAAGGACGAAGGTCGTCCCCTATGCTTAAGACATAGGCCCTACTAGTATGCTATGCTGTGTACCGCACCTGAAATGTGCCTTGCCATGAGTCAGTCAAGGGGTACAAGAGTGATCCAAGAATGGATCACAAGACAGCGGTCAAACTTATCCTTAGTAACTAGTGGACTAAGGAATTTTCTCGATTATGGAGGTGGTAAAAGAGTTCTTCGTAAAGGGTTACATCGATGCAAGCTTAACACCTATCCGGATAGCTCTGAGTAGAGATACCGGATACGTATAATGGAGCAACAATTTAGAATAGCTCCAAGTAGAACAGTTATTTGGAATGGCTCCAAATGTAGCATAGTAGTTGCATCTAGGAGATGACATAGAGATTTGTAAAGCGCACACGGATCTAAAAGGTTCAGACCCGTTGACTATAACCTCTCTCACAAGCAAAACATGATCAAACCCAGAACTCATTGAGTCTTAATCACATGATGATGTGAACTAGATTATTGACTCTAGTAAACTCTTTGGGTGTTAGTCACATGGGATGTGACCTTGAGTGTTAATCACATGGCGATGTGAACTAGATTATTGACTCTAGTGCAAGTGGGAGACTATTGGTAATATGCCCTAGAGGCAATAATAAATTGATTATTATTATATTTCCTTGTTCATGATAATCGTTTATTATCCATGCTAGAATTGTATTGATAGGAAACTCAGATACATGTGTGGATACATAGACAACACCATGTCCCTAGTAAGCCTCTAGTTGACTAGCTCATTGATCAATAGATGGTTACGGTTTCCTGACCATGGACATTGGATGTCGTTGATAAGGGGATCACATCATTAGGAGAATGATGTGATGGACAAGACCCAATCCTAAGCATAGCACTAGATCGTGTAGTTCGTATGCTAAAGCTTTTCTAATGTCAAGTATCATTTCCTTAGACCATGAGATTGTGCAACTCCCGGATACCGTAGGAGTGCTTTGGGTGTGCCAAACGTCACAACGTAACTGGGTGGCTATAAAGGTACACTACGAGTATCTCCGAAAGTTTCTGTTGGGTTGGCACGAATCGAGACTGGGATTTGTCACTCCGTGTGACGGAGAGGTATCTCTGCGCCCACTCGGTAGGACATCATCATAATGTGCACAATGTGATCAAGGAGTTGATCACAGGATGATGTGTTATGGAACGAGTAAAAGAGACTTGCCGGTAACGAGATTGAACAAGGTATCGGGATACCGACGATCGAATCTCGGGCAAGTATCGTACCGCTAGACAAAGGGAATTGTATACGGGATTGATTAAGTCCTTGACATCGTGGTTCATCCGATGAGATCATCGTGGAACATGTGGGAGCCAACATGGGTATCCAGATCCCGCTGTTGGTTATTGACCAGAGAGTCATCTCGGTCATGTCTGCATGTCTCCCGAACCCGTAGGGTCTACACACTTAAGGTTCGGTGACGCTAGGGTTATAGAGATATTAGTATGCGGTAACCCGAAAGTTGTTTGGAGTCTCGGATGAGATCCCGGACGTCACCAGGAGTTCCGGAATGGTCCGGAGGTAAAGAATTATATATAGGAAGTGCTATTTTGGCTATCGGGACAAGTTTCGGGGTCACCGGTATTGTACCGGGACCACCGGAAGGGTCCCGGGGGTCCACCGGGTGGGGCCACCTGCCCCGGGGGGCCATATGGGCTGTAGGGGGTGCGCCTTGGCCTACATGGGCCAAGGGCACCAGCCCCAAGAGGCCCATGCGCCAAAGGGACAAGAGGAGGGGAGAGTCCTAAAGGGGGAAGGCACCTCCGAGGTGCCTTGGGGAGGATGGACTCCTCCCCCCCTTGGCCGCACCCTTCCTTGGAGGAAGGGGCAAGGATGCACCCTCCCCCTCTCCCTTGGCCCTATATATAGTGGGGGGAAGGGAGGGCAACCATACCTAAGCCCTGGCGCCTCCCTCTCCCTCCCATGACACACCTCCCTCCTCCCGCAGTGCTTGGCGAAGCCCTGTTGGAATCCCGCTACTTCCACCACCACGCCGTTGTGCTGCTGGATCTCCATCAACCTCTCCTCCCCCCTTGCTGGATCAAGAAGGAGGAGACGTCGCTGCTCCGTACGTGTGTTGAACGCGGAGGTGCCTTCCGTTCGGCGCTAGGATCATCGGTGATTTGAATCACGACGAGTACGACTCCATCAACCCTGTTCTCTTGAATGCTTCCGCGTGCGATCTACAAGGGTATGTAGATCCACTCCTTCCTCGTTGCTAGATGACTCCATAGATAGATCTTGGTGACACGTAGGAAAATTTTGAATTTATGCTACGTTCCCCAACAACCCCCCCCCCCCCGGAGAAGTAATGGGCCTTATGGGCCCTAGTGGAGAGAGAGGGGCGGCCAGGGTGGGTCGTGCGCCCCCTCCCCCTCTGGTCCGAATTGGACTAGGAGAGGGGGGGGCGGCGCCCCCCTTTCCTTCTCCCTCTCCCCCTTCCTTTCCCCACCTAGTAGGAGTAGGAAAGAGGGGAGTCCTACTCCTACTAGGAGGAGGACTCCTCCTCCTTGGCGGGCCCTAGGGCCGGCCGGCCTCCCCCTTGCTCCTTTATATACAGGGGCAGGGGCACCCCTAGACACACAAGTTGATCCTCGTGATCATTTTCTTAGCCGTGTGCGGTGCCCCCTTCCACCATACTCCTTGATAATATTGTAGTGGTGCTTAGGCGAAGCCCTGCGACAGTTGAACATCAAGATCGTCACCACGCCGTCGTGCTGACGGAACTCTTCCCCGACACTTTGCTGGATCGGAGTCCGGGGATCGTCATCGAGTTATACGTGTGCTAGAACTCAGAGGTGCCGCAGTTTCGGTGCTTGATCGGTCGGGCCGTGAAGACGTATGACTACATCAACCGCGTTGTGCTAACGCTTCCGCTGTCGGTCTACGAGGGTACGTAGATCACACTCTTCCCTCTCGTTGCTATGCATCACCATGATCTTGCGTGTGCGTAGGAATTTTTTTGAAATTACTATGTTCCCCTACAGTGATATCAGAGCCTAGGTTTTATCTGTTGATGTTATATGCACGAGTAAACACGAGTGAGTTGGGTGATATAAGTCATACTGCTTACCAGCATGTCATACTTTGGTTCGGTGGTACTGTTGGATGAAGTGGCCCGGACCGACATTACGTGTACGCTTACGCGAGACTGGTTCTACCGACGTGCTTTGCACACAGGTGGCTGGCGGGTGTCAGTTTCTCCAACTTTAGTTGAACCGAGTGTGGCTATGCCCGGTCCTTGCGAAGGTTAAAACAACACCAACTTGACAAACTATCGTTGTGGTTTTGATGCGTAGGTAAGATTGGTTCTTGCTTAAGCCCGTAGCAGCCACGTAAAACTTGCAACAACA
Source organism: Triticum aestivum (assembly GCF_018294505.1). Classification (NCBI taxonomy): domain Eukaryota; kingdom Viridiplantae; phylum Streptophyta; class Magnoliopsida; order Poales; family Poaceae; genus Triticum; species Triticum aestivum. The sequence continues at coordinate 129,704,424 of NC_057803.1, read as the reverse complement.
AAGTAGAGGACGTCTAACTTGTTTTTGCAGGGCATGTTGTGACGTGATATGGTCAAGACATGATGCTAAATTTTATTGTATGAGATGATCATGTTTTGTAACCAAGTTATCGGCAACTGGCAGGACCATATGGTTGTCGCTTTATTGTATGCAATGCAATTGCGCTGTAATGCTTTACGTTATCACTAAGCGGTAGCGATAGTCGTGGAAGCATTAGATTGGCGAGACGATAACGATGCAATGATGGTGATCAAGGTGTCGCGCAGGTGACGATGGTGATCATGACGATGCTTCAAAGATGGAGATCACAAGCACAAGATGATGATGGCCATATCATATCACTTATATTGATTGCATGTGATGTTTATCTTTTATGCATCTTATCTTGCTTTGATTGACGGTAGCATTTTAAGATGATCTCTCACTAATTATCAAGAAGTGTTCTCCCTGAGTATGCACCGTTGCGAAAGTTCTTCATGCTGAGACACCACGTGATGATCGGGTGTGATAGGCTCTACGTTCAAATACAACGGGTGCAAAACAGTTGCACACACGGAATACTCAGGTTATACTTGACGAGCCAAGCATATACAGATATGGCCTCGGAACACGGAGACCGAAAGGTCAAGCGTGAATCATACAATAGATATGATCAACATAATGATGTTCACCAATGAAACTACTCCATCTCACGTGATGTTCGAACATGGTTTAGTTGATTTGGATCACGTGATCACTTAGAGGATTAGAGGGATGTCTATCTAAGTGGGAGTTCTTAAGTAATATGATTAATTGAACTTAAATTTATCATGAACTTAGTACCTGATAGTATCTTGCTTGTTTATGTTTGATTGTAGATAGATGGCCCGTGTTGTTGTTCCGTTGAATTTTAATGCGTTCCTTGAGAAAGCAAAGTTGAAAGATGATGGTAGCAATTACACGGACTGGGTCCATAACTTGAAAATTATCCTCATTGCTGCATAGAAGAATTACGTCCTGGAAGCACCGCTGGGTGCCAGGCCTGCTGCTGGAGCAACACCAAATGTTATCAACGTCTGGCAGAGCAAAGCTGATGACTACTCGATAGTTCAGTGTGCCATGCTTTACGGCTTAGAATCGGGACTTCAACGATGTTTTGAACGTCATGGAGCATATGAGATGTTCCAAGATTTGAAGTTAAAATTTCAAGCAAATGCCCGGATTAAGAGATATGAAGTCTCCAATAAGTTCTATAGCTGCAAGATGGAGGAGAACAGTTCTGTCAGTGAGCATATACTCAAAATGTCTAGGTATAATAATCACTTGATTCAATTGGGAGTTAATCTTCCAGATGATTGCGTCATTGACAGAATTCTCCAATCACTGCCACCTAGCTACAAGAGCTTCATGATGAACTATAATATGCAAGGGATGAATAAGACTGTTCCCGAGCTCTTCGCAATGCTGAAAGCTGTGGAGGTAGAGATGAAGAAGGAGCATCAAGTGTTGATGGTCAACAAGACCACTAGTTTCAAGAAAAAAGGCAAAGGGAAGAAGAAGGGGAACTTCAAAAAGAACAACAAGCAAGTTGCTGCTCAATCGAAGAAACCCAAATCTGGACCAAAGCCTGAAACTGAGTGCTTCTACTGCAAGAAGACTGGTCAATGGAAGCGGAACTGCCCCAAGTATTTGGCGGATAAGAAGGATGGCAAGGTGAACAAAGGTATATGCGATATACATGTTATTGATGTGTACCTTACTAATGCTCGCAGTAGCACCTGGGTATTTGATACTGGCTAACATTTGCAACTCGAAACAGGGACTACAGATTAAGCGAAGATTGGCTAAGGACGAGGTGACGATGTGCGTGGGAAATTGTTCCAAAGTCGATGTGATCACGGTCGGCACGCTACCTCTACATCTACCTTCGGGATTAGTATTAGACCTAAATAATTGTTATTTGGTGCCAGCGTTGAGCATGAACATTATATCTGGATCTTGTTTGATGCGAGACGGTTATTCATTTAAATCAGAGAATAATGGTTGTTCTATTTATATGAGTAAAATCTTTTATGGTCATGCACCCATGAAGAATGGTCTATTCTTGTTAAATCTCGATAGTAGTGACACACATATTCATAATGTTGAAACCAAAAGATGCAGAGTTGATAATGATAGTGCAACTTATTTGTGGCACTGCCGTTTAGGTCATATCGGTATAAAGCGCATGAAGAAACTCCATACTGATGGACTTTTGGAACCACTTGATTATGAATCACTTGGTGCTTGCGAACCGTGCCTTATGGGTAAGATGACAAAAACACCGTTCTCCGGTATTATGGAGAGAGCAACAGATTTATTGGAAATCATACATACAGATGTATGTGGTACGATGAATGTTGAGGCTCGTGGAGGATATCGTTATTTCCTTACCTTCACAGATGACTTAAGCAGATATGGGTATATCTACTTAATGAAACATAAGTCTAAAACATTTGAAAAGTTCAAAGAATTTCAGAGTGAAGTTGAAAATCATCGTAACAAGAAAATAAAATTCCTACGATCTGATCGTGGAGGAGAATATTTGAGTTACGAGTTTGGTGTACATTTGAAACAATGCGGAATAGTTTCGCTACTCACGCCACCTGGAACACCACAGCGTAATGGTGTGTCTGAACGTTGTAATCGTACTTTACTTGATATGGTGCGATCTATGATGTCTCGTACTGATTAACCGCTATCATTTTGGGGTTATGCTCTAGAGACAGTCGCATTCACGTTAAATAGGGCACCATTAAAATCCGTTGAGACGACGCCTTATGAACTGTGGTTTGGCAAGAAACCAAAGTTGTCATTTCTGAAAGTTTGGGGTTGCGATGCTTACGTGAAAAAGCTTCAACCTGATAAGCTCGAACCCAAATTAGAGAAATGTGTCTTCATAGGATATCCAAAGGAAACTAGTGTATACACCTTCTATCACAGATCCGAAGTCAAGACTTTTGTTGCTAAATTTGAAAACTTTCTAGAGAAGAAGTTTCTCTCGAAAGAAGTGAGTGGGAGGAAAGTAGAACTTGATGAGGTAACTATACCTGCTCCCTTATTGGAAAGTAGTACATCACAGAAACCAGTTTCTGTGACACCTACACCAATTGGTGAGGAAGCTAATGATGATGATCATGAAACTTCAGAACAAGATACTACTGAACCTCGTAGATCAACCAGAGTAAGATCCGCACCAGAGTGGTGCGGTAATCCTGTTCTGGAAGTCATGCTACAAGATCATGATGAACCTACGAACTATGAAGAAGCGATGGTGAGCCCAGATTCCGCAAAATGGCTTGAAGCCATGAAATCTGAGATGGGATCCTTGTATGAGAACAAAGTATGGACTTTGGTTGACTTGCCCAATGATCGGCAAGTAATTGAGAATAAATGGATCTTCAAGAAGAAGATTGACGCTGATGGTAATGTTACTGTCTACAAAGCTCGACTTGTCGCAAAAGGTTTTCAACAAGATCAAGGGATTGACTACGATGAGACCTTCTCACCCATAGCGATGCTTAAGTCTGTCTGAATCATGTTAGCAATTGCCGCATTTTATGATTTTGAAATTTGGCATATGGATGTCAAAACTGCATTCCTGGATGGATTTCTGGAAGAAGAGTTTTATATGATGCAACCGGAAGGTTTTGTCGATCCAAAGGGAGCTAACAAAGTGTGCAAGCTCCAGCGATCCATTTATGGACTGGTGCAAACCTCTCGGAGTTGGAATAAACGCTTTGATAGTGTGATCAAAGCATTTGGTTTTGTACAGACTTTTGGAGAAGCCTGTATTTACAAGAAAGTGAGTGGGAGCTCTGTAGCATTTCTGATATTATATGTAGATGACATATTACTAATCGGAAATGATATAGAATTTCTGGATAGCATAAAGGGATACTTGAATAAGAGTTTTTCAATGAAAGACCTCGGTGAAGCTGCTTACATATTGAGCATTAAGATCTATAGAGATAGATCAAGATGCTTAATTGGACTTTCACAAAGCACATACCTTGACAAAGTTTTGAAGAAGTTCAAAATGGATCAAGCAAAGAAAGGATTCTTGCCTGTGTTACAAGGTGTGAAATTGAGTAAGACTCAATGCCTGACCAATGCAGAAGATACAGAGAAAATGAAAGATGTTCCCTATGCTTCAACCAGAGGCTCTATCATGTGTGCAATGCTGTGTACCAGACCTGATGTGTGTCTTGCTATAAGTCTAGCAAGGAGGTACCAAAGTAATCTAGGAGTGGATCACTGGACAGCGGTCAAGAACATCCTAAAATACCTGAAAAGGACTAAGGATATGTTTCTCATATATGGAGGTGACAAAGAGCTCATCGTAAATGGTTACGTTGATGCAAGCTTTGACACTGATCCGGACGATTCTAAATCGCAAACCGGATATGTGTTTACATTAAACGATGGAGCTGTCAGTTGGTGCAGTTCTAAACAAAGCGTTGTGGCGGGATCTACATGTGAAGCGGAGTACATAGCTACTTCGGAAGTAGAAAACGAAGGAGTCTGGATGAAGGAGTTCATATCCGATCTAGGTGTCATACCTGGTGCATCGGGTCCAAGAAAATCTTTTGTGACAATACTGGTGCAATTGCCTTGGCAAAGGAATCCAGATTTCATAAGAGAACCAAGCACATCAAGAGACGCTTCAATTCCATCCGGGATCTAGTCCAGGTGGGAGACATAGAGATTTGCAAGATACATACGGATATAAATGTTGCAGACCCGTTGTCTAAGCCTCTTCCACGAGCAAAACATGATCAGCACCAAAGCTCCATGGGTGTTAGAATCATTACTGTGTAATCTAGATTATTGACTCTAGTGCAAGTGGGAGACTGAAGGAAATATGCCCTAGAGGCAATAATAATGTTATTATTTTATTTCCTTATATCATGATAAATGTTTATTATTCATTCTAGAATTGTATTATCCGGAAACATAATACTTGTGTGAATACATAGACAAACTAAACGTCACTAGTATGCCTCTACTTGACTAGCTCGTTAATCAAAGATGGTTATGTTTCCTAACCATAGATATGTGTTGTCATTTGATTAACGCGATCACATTATTAGGAGAATGATGTGATTGACATGACCCATTCCATTAGCTTAGCACCCGATCGTTTAGTATGTTGCTATTGCTTTCTTCATGACTTATACATGTTCCTATGACTATGAGATTATGCAACTCCCGTTTGCCGGAGGAACACTTTGTGTGCTACCAAACGTCACAACGTAACTGGGTGATTATAAAGGAGCTCTACAGGTGTCTCGAAAGGTAAATGTTGGGTTGGCGTATTTCGAGATTAGGATTTGTCACTTTGATTGTCGGAGAGGTATCTCTGGGCCCTCTCGGTAATGCACATCACATAAGCCTTGCAAGCATTGTAACTAATGAGTTAGTTGTGAGATGATGTATTACAAAACGAGTAAAGAGACTTGCCGGTAACGAGATTGAACTAGGTATTGAGATACCGACGATCGAATCTCGGGCAAGTAACATACCGATGACAAAAGGAACAACATATGTTGTTATGCGGTGTGGCCAATAATGATCTTCGTAGAATATGTGGGAGCCAATATGAGCATCCAGGTTCCGCTATTGGTTATTGACCGGAGACGTGTCTCGGTCATGTCTACATTGTTCTCGAACCCATAGGGTCCGCACGCTTAAGGTTTCGATGACAGTTATATTATGAGTTTATGAGTTTTGATGTACCGAAGTTAGTTCGGAGTCTCGGATGTGATCACGGACATGACAAGGAGTCTCGAAATGGTCGATATATAAAGATTGATATATTGGACGGCTATATTCGGACACCGGAAGTGTTCCGGGTGATTTCGGAGAAAACCGGAGTGCCGGAGGGTTACCGGACCCCCCGGGAGAAGTAATGGGCCTTATGGGCCCTAGTGGAGAGAGAGAGAGAGGGGCGACCAGGGTGGGCTGCGCCCCCCTCCCCATCTGGTCCGGATTGGACTAGGAGAGGGGGGGCGGCGCCCCCCTTTCCTTCTCCCTCTCCCCCTTCCTTTCCCCCTCCTAGTAGGAGTAGGAAAGATGGGAGTCCTACTCCTACTAGGAGGACTCCTCCTCCTTGGCGTGCCCTAGGGCCGGCCGGCCTCCCCCCTTGCTCCTTTATATACGGGGGCAGGGGGCACCCCTAGACACACAAGTTGATCCTCGTGATCATTTTCTTAGCCGTGTGCGGTGCCCCCTTCCACCATACTCGATAATATTGTAGTGGTGCTTAGGTGAAGCCCTGCGACAGTTGAACTTCAAGATCGTCACCATGTCGTCGTGCTGACGGAACTCTTCCCCGACACTTTGTTGGATTAGAGTCCGGGGATCGTCATCGAGCTGTACGTGTGCTAGAACTCGGAGGTGACGTAGTTTCGGTGCCTGATCGGTCGGGCCGTGAACACGTACGACTACATCAACCGCGTTGTGCTAACGCTTCCGCTGTCGGTCTACGAGGGTACATAGATCACACTCTTCCCTCTCGTTGCTATGCATCACCATGATCTTGCATGTGCGTAGGAATTTTTTTTAAATTACTATGTTCCCCTACATGGGGCGGCGGCGTCGCCGGAGGTAGTGCCAGGGCGGCGGCGCAGAGAGCAAGGGGTAGCAGGGGGCGGCACACCGAGAGCTAGGGGTAGTGGGGAGCAGCGGCGTAGGGGTTGCGGGGAGGGTGCTCCGCGGCCTGACGGACGGCGGTGGAGGGCGGGCCAGCGGATGGCCAGGCGGCGGGATCCGGTGTGGCGGTGGCATGTGGTGGCAATAGGTGGCGGTGGGACTGTATCCGGGGGAGGAGGCATCGTGGAGGCTGGATCCGGGGGGAGGAGGTGGCGCAGCGGCCGAATCCGGGGGCCGGGGCGGTGCGGCGGCTGGTTTCGGGGGCGGGGGCAGCGCGGTGGCCAGTTTTGGGCGTGGGGGCGGTGGACGTGGGTGGGGGAAGAAGTGGACGGGGTCTGTCTTTTTTTCTGAATCTCAGGAACATCTCCGTCAGCGCCTATATAGGGTGCGCCGTGATCCAAATAACTATTCTAATCCTGGGATTAGAATAGTGTTGTGTGTATATATATATATATATATATATATATATATATGTAGGCGTCCGTCATGGGCTAAACACTTGGGCCTCGCACGGACCCTAAAGCCCATAAGTCCACTCGGCCACAATCCGAATACAGTTCGGATCACATCCGACCAGTGTCCTCGGATCCGACCTTGTAGGTTCCTTCCCTTAAGCGCGTGACCCCTTAGGTTCAAGTCGGCTTGGTCGCAGTTCGGATCACCTCCGAACTGCAAGGTTGGTAGCGGCCTCTAGCAAGGCATGTCGAACACCAAGCAGACTATGAAGCTGGTTAGCGAACTTGTACATCACACTTCCATTCCTTTTGCCACACGATATATGTTGTCGAGCTCAAGGCGAGTCTGTCATCCTTGTGCTAGCCCGACCTCTTTCTCATTCCAGTGATGTCGACCACAAACCGGATTATCTCATAATCCTTGTCGCATGGCCATGCTTATCCTGGACGGATCACACAAGGGACCCAGAGTATATCTCTCCTGATCGGAGGGGAAAATCCCATCTTGCTTGACCACGTCTCGCAGCATGATTTTGGACAAACCCGAAACCTACCTTTATAACTACCCAGTTATGGAGTAGCATTTGGTTGGCCCAAAGCAAGTCTGTCACCATCCTGAGTACATGCGTCACCTCAAGTCTTAGGACATAGAACATATGTTGTACTAGAGACTCACAGATGACATATCGTTGTGTCTCATAGTTGGGTCTGTCCGACTTGGACCTTATCTCGACTCGGATCCGACTACGTCGAATCCGACCAGATCCTTCCAAGTCCATATTATCTGGTTAGCATCCAATGCTCCATGGCTAGTAAGACCAAGCCATCGACCGTGTCATATGCTAGTCTAGTTGGCTGCGCATCCACACAACCCTTTCGACTAGGGACCTTTTAGGACAATCATCATACAATGCATAGTCCCACAAACAACTCACGTACTTGCTGATACACATCATTGATAATGTCCAAGGACTATCTTTATTCATAAACACATAGCAAATATCATCATACATGATTGCCTCTAGGGCATATCTCCAACAGGCGCCCCCAAGCCCAATCCAAATTGGGTGGGGGCGGCCCCCTTTCCTTCCTCCTTCCACCCCCTTCCTTCCTCTCCTAGTCCAACTAGGGAAGGGGGGGATCCTACTCCCAGTGGGAGTAGGACTCCTCCAGGGCGCGCCATAGAGGGCCGACCCTCCCCCCTCCTCCACTCCTTTATATACGGTCGGATCATAAAAAGTTGACAATTGTCTTAGCCGTGTGCGGTGCCCCCCTCCACCATAATCCATATCGGTCATATCATAGCGGTGCTTAGGCGAAGCCCTGTCGTTCCGATAGCTTCATCATCACCGTCATCATGCCGTCATGCTAATGAAACTCTCCTTCGACACTCAGCTGGATCTAGAGTTCGTGGGATGTCACGGAGCTTAACGTGTGCAGATTGCGGAGGTGCCATACCTTCGGTGCTAGGATCGGTCGGATCGTGAAGACGTTCGACTACATCAACCGCGTTGTCATAACGTTTCTGCTTAGGGTCTGCAAGGGTACATGGACAACACTCTACCCCTCTCGTCGCTATGCATCACCATGATAGATCTTACATGTGCGTAGGAAATTTTTGAAATTACTACGTTCCCCAACATTGTTCACCCGTCATCAGCAACGTCCAAGCCACCAAGACCCTCATCGACGGCGGCGCAAGGCTCAATGTCCTATCCGTCGAGACATTAGATAGCCTCCAAGTTCCATACAATCAGCTACAGTCTACCAAGCCTTTCTCTGGAGTGACCGATGGCTCCACCACCCCGATAGGGCAGGTCCGCCTCCCTGTCACATTCGACCAGCGTAAAAACTATCATCCCGAGCTCATTGACTTTGACGTCGCCCACATCCGTCTGTCGTACAACGCCATCCTTGAGTTTCCAGCATTGACCAAGTTTATGGTAGTGACCCACCACGGCTACAACGTCCTCAAGATGCTAGGGAGTGGAGGCGTCATCACGGTCCCCTGCGAAGAACGAGATGTAGCATGCTCCCTTGAGCGCGCCTTCCAAGCCGTTGCAGTCGAAGACCCCGACAACGAAGGCATCGCATACCCTCCTAAGGCCATCCCCAAGAAGAAGAAGCAGCTACTCCTCCCAGGGCCTCAGGAGAGCGGCGTCTCCAGCGGTACCACCTCAGGACCTACGCCAACAGCTAGGGAGCCTCCCTCCCTCGCATAGGAAGGCGTGCCCGGTGCCCTCCTCGGGCAAGGCTCAGGGGCTCTCTTCTGGAGGGACTCAGACCTAGCCAGCATCATGAGGGGGCGCTCGGGCACCATGTGGAGGCGTGCTTTGCCGCATATTTCGCTCAGGAGGACTCTGGGCAAGGAGCGCCCACTGCTCAAGAGTTCATCGTCGAGGCGACCCAGGAGCTTCAAGAGGAAAGGGCCATATGTGGCGACCGCCACCCACAACCCGGCGTAGCTCTCCACCCTGGTGAGGGCGGTAGGCTACGCGTCTGCATCGACATGCCAGGGCTCAACAAGGCCGCATCTCAGGAGCGCTTCTGGCCTTCGCGTGTTGGTCGGTGTGAGGGTCCACCTCGCAGCTACGTTCGCATGCCGTTTGGCTTGCCGAACGCGGCCGTCACCTTCCAACGCCACCTGCGGAGCATCCTGGTGGCTCAGGAGGCTAGGCACCACGCCGTTCTAGAGGAGATGGCGACGGTCCTCAAGGAACCACCCGAGCCCCTGGAGCCTCCTGAGGCTCAGGGCCCTAGCGGCTCATGAGGAACGACTCTTCCATGCATCATCGGCTACTCCAACATCACTCCAGCGGCGTTATCAGGTGACTCTTTCCAGTTCATTCAGTTGGGGGGCGCCCCTCGGGCTGCATTATCCCCAAGTCGCACGGGTCTGTCCCTGCGACGTGTATCCTTTTTGCATCTTAAGCTTACCCTGCTAGGAGCGCCCCTCGGGCTGCATCATCCCCAGGGCGCCCTTCGGAATACAACATACGGATGTATGTAGACATATTTTAGAGTGTAGATTCACTCATTTTACTCCTTATGTAGTCGCTTGGTGGAATCTCTAGAAAGACTTATACTTGGGAACGGAGGGAGTACCAGTATAGTACATATTGTAATTTATTAGCGAGATAAATTTGTACAATGCTATGAAGCTTCCAGCTTCCACCTTTCTCTATGTTTGATCGAGGAAGCAGCCATCATTTCACTCCTCGTTGAATACCCATTCGCTGCTACCTCCGCGAATAAATAAAAATCCGCTTCTATCTCCATAGCATGGTTAATAATATAGCCATGTCAATCACGATGTAGAAATATCATTCACTGATACAATAGGGCTGGATCTAAGGCTGGTGATTTTTTTACTTTGTCTCTTTCTCTTTTTGTCTCATTTACTCATTTTACATAGGAGCACGTGTAGAGGATGGCTATTCCTTTCGATGGGACTTCTTCATGGGGTTTAAGACTAAGGCTGGTCATAGTGAGGAGTAACTTAGACTAGTAACATGCTTTTGTTACTAGTCCATGTTACTATCTTCATAATGGGTAGTAACATATAGATGGTAACATACAAACCTTCATTAATTGAGACATAGACTCATTTTACCTCGGGGTGTGTTATGTTACAGTAACATATTATGTTACCACAAGCATCTCTTCTCTCATTAACTCCATGCCACATAAGCAAATTTGTCTCGGGATGTGTCATGTTACTACATAAGTTACTCCAACTATGACTAGCATAAGCAGCTCCAAATTATGCCCGCTGCCCACCACTCTGAATCTTGCCATCTATAATAGGGAGTAGTCCCATTGCAACAATGAGGTCCACTAGGTCTAGCACGTCCTGTAAGAAGAGACTGTCATGCAAAACATACATTTTGTTGCCTTCTTCCTCATGCAGTATGTACCATTGGTGCGTACTACTAGTACTACTACTACTCGTTCTCCTATAAACCTTGCGCTTGGCATCTCCAAAATATTAAACTTGTGATTTGCTCTTCGCCTCTTCGAGAAGTCAAGCAATAATGGTACTGCAGTATATATCGTTCTGGCTATATGAGACCGAATGAATTGTTTCACGTCCACCACGTGGGCGAGGGAGAGTGCGTACTATTACGTTTGTTTAAATATTGACTACATACGGAGCAAAATGAGTGAATCTACACTCTAAAATACGTCTATATACATTGGTGTTTGGATTATCACTACTGCAGGATGCTGCTAACGTGACACTACGATCAGACATCCTTCGAGAAACTGTGTGCGATGCAATAATTGCAAACTGTGTTGTATGAAAACCGTCAGAAATGTATAAAACGTTTGCGATGACGGATGCGTCAAACAGGTTCAGGTTTTATTTGTGTGTGCGATGAAGGGCATACGGTTCAGTTCAATGAATTGTTTGCGATGAGGAGGAAAAAAAGAAACGGGCAGCCAGATGAAGGCGTGTGCGATACACGGCTTACGGTTCACTCAGATGAACTGTTTGTGATTAGGCAACACAAAAGAAACGGTGAGCCAGATCAATGGTGTGTGCGATATACGGCATGCGATTCACTCGGATGAACTATTTGTGTTGAGACATGAGAACAGAAATGGTTCACTTAACGAGATGTGTGTGATGCGCGGCCAACAGGTCTGTAATCAGAAATGTGTGTGAAGACCAATAATAACACAGACGATTGGTGTTAATAAGACGTGTGTGTTGTGCGATGGGATTGCATACAGAACAACAACAACATATATATATATATATATATATATATATATATATATATATATATATATATACACAATAGTTTGGGACACCTAGGTGCCCAGGCTCCTTACTTGGATGCCGTTGGATCATACTTGATCTCGCTGTTAAAATGGGTATAGATTTTGCATGCATACTCGCATTATTACTTTCCTATTTGCTTGCATGACGGTACTGCTATGAAAATAAATATATGTTGTCTAATTGATACTGTCATTATTTTCCCTTCATGATAGGAAATTGCAATTAATCATTTAGCATACTTGTTGCCATGTATGTCAGGTGCATAATAATTAATTAAGAAAATATCTCACAATTTTTTTAGCACGTACACCAATACATACATATTTCCATTGGGTATAACAGCAACACGTATATATTTTCATTGGGTATGACACCAATACACACATATTTTTATTAGGTATAATACCCATTAAGTGGTATAACGGTTTAAAAACTATACACTTGGATATCTTGGGTACATATACCGCTTATAAAATGTGTGACATTGATGGGTATGTACAAAAAGAATCACATTGAGGTATGCATATTTATATTTATATTTTTTTATATTGGGTATAACACCAACACGTACATATTTATTTGCATATTCGCATCGAGGAATACTTATGTGTATATTTCATTGGTATAACATCAACACATACTTATTGAAATGTATGATATTTATGTGTATATTTTTATTGGTTATAACATCAACGCATACAAATTTACGTAGGTATAATACCCACTAACTGGTATCTCAGTCTAATAACATATACACGTGGGTATCTCGGGTACATGTACATATATACGTACCCAAATATAAGTGTTCAGACTATTTTTGTTTTGGAAAACAATCATTGACTATTTAGGATACTAGTACATGCAAACAAAACATGAAAAGTCATTACTTTATCAATTGTACACGATGCAGTAATGAATAAGACTTGCCATAACGGGCCTAGGTGCCTGGGCACCTAGGTGTCCCAAACAATTTACCTACACACACACACACTTATAAGGACATGCTTGCATAACCAAATTAAACATCCGCTTACATAGGAGGCTACTATAACCATGGCATTTGGACACACCAAACTAAACTATTACATGCATAATTACATAGGTGGCTACTACACACATGACATTTACACACACACCAATACAATAAACTATATATTACATGCATGATTAACTAGCATAAACGATCATCTGATCATCATCTACTTCTTATGACGCTTGCTCTGCTTGTGGCTCGGTCTGGGCTCGTCAATTTGGGTAACGAGGCACTTCCTCATGTCAACGATCCGCCTGTGCATCTCGTAGCATGTGTACACGCTCTTGGCCGCGAAACTGAGGTGAGGTTCATCCAGTTGCCGCATCCAGGCCTTATGCCAGGATACGGGACTTGTTCTCTGGGCATCCTGCTCCATCTTTTCATAGTAGGGGTCGATGATGTCCGAGGTGAGTTCGACCAGGGAGTCATGCTTTGTACTGCCCCAGACTCTGTAGTGGGAACGGATTTCGACAAGGTTCTTGCAGGCCAAGCCCGTAACACTGAGTGCTTTTACATTGTCTTTTGTTTCCACCATGGCGAACTTTGTAGTCGGTGCTGTTGACAAACCTGTTGAAACAGTCGCAAGGCTCTGTGTCCATGCAGTAGTGGTAGATGAGGACATGATGGCGCACACACAACTAGGCGATCTCAACCTTCTGATCTAAGCTGGGACGACCGGCAGTGTACTGGAGGTCGATGCCGACCACCTTGTACTTGTCTCCAGCAAGCAACTGCTCAACTCTATTAATGTAGTCGTCCACCATGGCCGGGTCAATGGTGTACACCACCAAGAGATCCGTCTCCCTGGCGTGGGTCTCCACTCTATGCTCACCGAACTCCATTGGAGCACCACCGGACATCCCCTCTCTATGTGTCGTCGTGGGTGTGCTTGTTGTGTTGTGGGGCGCGACCGAAAGGTTGAAGAGACTAAGGTTATAATGGCCGCGAGAATTAAAGGGGAAGCCGGACAGCCAGGAATGTCGGCAAGTCCTAATGGCAGTTCTAATTTGTAGCGCGTAACTCCATCATGCCGCATATAACTACATCGCATGGCAACACGCGCGGCGCAACCGCATGCATATGGGCCCCCCGACGTGATCGTGCGCACGCCCAACCACTGGCAGAGCGTGCACGGAGGGACATGAGCAGAGCGCTCCGCGGCCGCCTCAAGGAAAAGTTGTGCACAAGCCAAGCGCGCCGACGAACGCGAGCAGATGATACGTCTGCAATGTATCTATAATTTTTGATTGGTCCATGCTATATTATCTACTGTTTTGGACATTATTGGGCTTTATTATCCACTTTTATATTATTTTTGGGACTAACCTACTAACCGGAGGCCCATCCCAAATTGCTATTTTTTGCCTATTTTAGGGTTTTGAAGAAAAGGAATATCAAACGGAGTCCAAACGGAATGAAACCTTCGGGAACGTGATTTTCTCACCGAACATGATCCAGAAGACATGGACCCTACGTCAAGCAACCAACAGGGAGGCCACGAGGTAGGGGGCGCGCCTACCTTCCCAGGCACGCACTCCACCCTAGTGGGCCACTATTGCTCCACCGACGTAATTCTTCCTCCTATATATACCTACGTACCCCCAAACGATCAGATACAGAGCCAAAACCCTAATTCCACCATCGTAACTTTCTATATCCATGAGATCCCATCTTGGGGCCTGTTCTGGAGCTCTGCCGGAGGGCGCATCGATCACGGAGGGCTTCTACATCAACACCATAGCCTCTCCGATGAAGTGTGAGTAGTTTACCTCAGACCTACGGGTCCATAGTTATTAGCTAGATGGCTTCTTCTCTCTTTTTGGATCTCAATACAAAGTTCTTCCCCTCTAGTGTGGAGATCTATTCGATGTAATCTTCTTTTGCAGTGTGTTTGTTGAGAGCGATAAATTGTGGGTTTATGATCAAGTTTATCTATGAACATTATTTGAATCTTCTCTGAATTCTTTTATGTATGATTGGTTACCTTTGCAAGTCTCTTCGAATTATCAGTTTGGTTTGGCCTACTAGATTTATCTTTCTTGCAATGGAGAAGTGCTTAGCTTTGGGTTCAATCTTGCAGTGTCCTTTCCCAGTGACAGTAGGGGCAGCAAGGCACGTATTGTATTGTTGCCATCGAGGATAACAAGATGGTTTTTTTATCATATTGCATGAATTTATCCCTCTACATCATGTCATCTTGCTTAAGGCGTTACTCTGTTCTTATGAACTTAATACTCTAGATGCATGCTGGATAGCGGTCGATGTGTGGAGTAATATTACTAGATGCTGGCAGGAGTCGGTTTACTTGTCTTGGACGTGATGCCTATATACATGATCATACCTAGATATTCTCATAACTATGCTCAATTTTGTCAATTGCTCAACAATAATTCGTTCACCCACCGTAAAGTACCTATGCTCTTGAGAGAAGCCACTAGTGAAACCTAAGGCCCCCAGGTCTATCTTCATCATATTAATCTTCCAATACTTAGTTATTTTCATTGCTTTTATTTTACTTTGCATCTTTATCATAAAAATACTAAAAATATTATCTTATCGTATCTATTAGATCTCACTCTCATAAGTGACCGTGTAGGGATTGACAACCCCTTATCGCGTTGGTTGCGAGGATTTATTTGTTTTGTGTAGGTGTGAGGGACTCGCACGTAGCCTCCTACTGGATTGATACCTTGGTTCTCAAAAACTGAGGGAAATACTTACGCTACTTTGCTGCACCACCCTTTCCTCTTCAAGGGAAAACCAACACAAGTGCTCAAGAGGTAGCAAGAAGGATTTCTGGCACCGTTGCTGGGGAGGTCTATGCAAAAGTCAACATACCAAGTACCCATCACATACCCTTATCTCCCGCATACATTATTTGCTATTTGCCTCTCGTTTTCCTCTCCCTCACTTCACCCTTGCTGTTTTATTTGCCCTCTCTTCTCGCTCTCCTTTCTTCCGCCATGTCTGAATCAAAAAGGGTTGGGGGTTCTCTCCAGAGTTTTAGTACTTTGGACAGCCCTTCTATTCTCGCTAAGCTCATAAATAAGGATACTATGGAAAAACCTACCGGAGTTATCAATGAGACTCTTAATAATTTTGATGAAGATGATTCTGGAATTTTTCTTTATTTACTTGATGAATCTTTGGAAGATGCTTGGTATAGACTATTAAGGATCAGGTCTAGCTATGTGCCTCAATACCAAATTGAAGTTTACTTAAAAAGCTTTTATATTGCCCTTCCTTCTTCTTTTAAGCATGTCTTAGATTCTATATTTGAAGAAGGTTTTCTTGAAGGGGATGTCGTAGACACTTATGAAAAAATGAAAACCATAATTGGGCACCCCATGAATGAGAAAGTTGAATCTACATCTCTTTTCCTCTCTTACCAAAACGAATCTATTAAAGAGATGAAGGCTACCCTAGATACAAATTTCTGTAACATACTTAACCTTTCCTTTACCATTAATAGCCATGTGCTTTATCAAAATATAAGGATTAATAGTATAGATAGCAAGTTTGCTCTTTTCTTTCCTAAGACCAAAGATGGCAATATCTAGATCTATCCTTGCTTTTTATGCCTAGCTAGGGGCGTTAAACGATAGCGCTTGTTGGGAGGCAACCCAATTTTATTTTTATTCCTTGCTTTTTGATCATGTTTAGTAATAAATAATTTATCTAGCCTCTGTTTTGGTTGTGTTTTTTGTGTTTAATTAGTGTTTGTGCCAAGTAGAACCGTTGGGAAGACTTGGGGAAAGTCTTGTTAATCCTGCCGTAAAAAACAGAAACTTTAGCGCTCACGAGAACTGCTGCCATTTTCATTTGGAAAGTGATATTTAGTTAATTATTTTCGAAGATGATTAATAGATAAATTCCTCACGTCCATCAATTTATTTTAGAATTTTTGGGGTTCCAGAGCTTGCGCTAGCTACAGATTAATACGGACTGTTCTGTTTTTGACAGATTTTGTTTTTCGTGTGTTGTTTGCTTATTTTGATGAATCTATGGCTAGTAAAATAGTTTATAAACCACAGAGAAGTTGTAATACAGTAGGTTTAACACCAATATAAATAAAGAATAAGTTCATTACAGTACCTTGAAGTGGTCTTCTGTTTTCTTTCGCTAACGGAGCTCACGAGATTTTCTACTTTGAGTTTTGTGTTGTGAAGTTTTCAAGTTTTGGGTAAAGATTTGATGGATTATGGAACAAGGAGTTGCAAGATCCTAAGATTGGGGATGACCATGGCACCCCCAAGATAATCTAAGGACACCTAAAAGCCAAAGCTTGGCGATGCCCCGGAAGGCATCCCCTCTTTCGTCTACTTTTATCGGTAACTTTACTTGGGGCTATATTTTTATTCACCACATAATATGTGTTTTGCTTGGAGCGTCTTATACGATTTGAGTCTTTTTTTAGTTTACCACAATCATCTTTTCTGTACACACCTTTTGAGAGAGACACACATGATTCAGAAATTATTAGAATGCTCTATGTGCTTTCCTTATATCTTTTGAGTTATATAGTTTTGCTCTAGTGCTTCATTTATACCTTTTAGAGCACGGTGGTGGATTTGTTTTATAGGAACTATTGTTCTCTCATGCATCACTTAGATTATTTTGAGAGTCTTAAATATCATGGTAATTTTCTTAAATAATCCTATATTCTAGGTATACAAGATTAATAATAAAATTCTCTGATGACTGTCTTGAATACTATGAGAAGTTTGATACTTGATAATTGTTTTGAGATATGGACATGGTGATATTAGAGTCATGATAGTTGATTAGTTGTGAATTCAAGAAATAATTGTGTTAAAGTTTGTGATTCCCGTAGCATGCACGTATGGTGAACTGTTATGTGATGAAGTTGAAGCATGATTTATTTATTGATTGTCTTCCTTATGAGTGGAGGTCGGGGACGAGCAATGGTCTTATCCTACCAATCTATCCCCCTAGGGGCATGCGCGTAATACTTTGCTTTGATAACTTGTAGATTTTTGCAATAAGTATATGAGTTCTTTATGACTAATGCTGAGTCCATGGATCATACGCAGTCTCACCCTTCCACCATTGCTAGCCTCTCTAATACCGCGCACCTTTCGCCGGTATCATACACCCACCATATACATTCCTCAAAACAGCCACCATACCTACCTATCATGGCATTTCCATAGCCATTCTAAGATATATTGCCATGCAACTTTCCACCGTTCCGTTTACTATAACACGCTCCATCATTGTCATATTGCTTTTCATGATCATGTAGTTGACATTGTATTTGTGGCAAAGCCACCGTTCATAATTCTTTCATACTTGTCACTCATGAGTCATTGCATATCCCGGTACACCGCCGGAGGCATTCATATAGAGTCATATCTTGTTCTAAGTATCGAGTTGTAATTCTTGAGTTATAAGAAAATAAAATTGTGATGATCATCATTATTAGATCATTGTCCCAAGTGAGGAAAGGATGATGGAGGCTATGATTCCCCCACAAGTCGGGATGAGACTCCGGACGAAAAAGAAAAAAAAAGAAAAAAAGTGGCCATAAAAAAGAGAAAAGACCCAAATAAATAAATAAAAAAATATGAGAGAAAAAGAGAGAAGGGACAATGCTACTATCCTTTTACCACACTTGTGCTTCAAAGTAGCACCATGATCTTCATGATAGAGAGTCTCTTATGTTGTCACTTTCGTATACTAGTGGGAATCTTTCATTATAGAACTTGGCTTGCATATTACAATGATGGGCTTCCTCAAAATGCCCTAGGTCTTCGTGAGCAAGCAAGTTGTATGCACACCCACTTAGTTTCTTTTGAGCTTTCATATACTTATAGCTCTAGTGCATCTGTTGCATGGCAATCCCAAATCACTCACATTGATATCTATTGATGGGCATCTCCATAGCCCGTTGATACGCGTAGTTGATGTGAGACTATCTTCTCCCTTTTTGTCTCCTCCAGAACCACCATTCTATTCCACATAAAGTGCTATGTCCATGGCTCACGCTCATGTATTGCATGAAGATTGAAAAAGTTTTGAGAATGTCAAAAGTATGAAACAATTGCTTGGCTTGTCATCGGGGTTGTGCATGATTTAAATACTTTGTGTGGTGAAGATAGAGCATAGCCAGACTATATGATTTTGTAGGGATATGTTTATTTGGCCATGTTATTTTGAAGAGACATAATTGCTTAGTTAGTATGCTTGAAGTATTATTATTTTTTGTCAATATTGAACTTTTGTCTTGAATCTTTGGGATCTGAATATTCATACCACAATTAAGAAGAATTACATTGAAAATATGCCAAGTAGCATTCCACATCAAAAATTCTGTTTTTATCATTTACCTACTCGAGGACGAGCAGGAATTAAGCTTGGGGATGCTTGATACGTCTCCAACGTATCTATAATTTTTGATTGCTCCATGCTATATTATCTACTGTTTTGGACATTATTGGGCTTTATTATCCACTTTTCTATTATTTTTAGGACTAACCTACTAACCAGAGACCCAGCCCAGAATTGCCGATTTTTTGCCTATTTTAGGGTTTCGAAGAAAAGGAATATCAAACGGAGTCCAAACGGAATGAAACCTTCGGGAACGTGATTTTCTCATCGAACATGATCCAGGAGACTTGGACCCTACGTCAAGCAACCAACAAGGAGGCCACGAGGTAGGGGGCGCGCCTACCTCCCCAGGCACGCACTCCACCCTCGTGGGCCCCCTGTTGCTCCACCGATGTACTTCTTCCTCCTATATATACCTACGTACCCCCAAACGATCAGATATGGAGCCAAAACCCTAATTCCACCACCGTAACTTTCTATATCCATGAGATCCCATCTTGGGGCCTGTTCCGGAGCTCCGCCGGAGGGGGCATCGATCACGGAGGGCTTCTACATCAACACCATAGCCTCTCCGATGAAGTGTGAGTACTTTACCTCAGGCCTACGGGTCCATAGTTATTAGCTAGATGGCTTCTTCTCTCTTTTTGGATCTCAATACAAAGTTCTCCCCCTCTCGTGTGGAGATCTATTCGATGTAATCTTCTTTTGCAGTGTGTTTGTTGAGAGCGATGAATTGTGGGTTTATGATCAAGTTTATCTATGAACAATATTTGAATCTTCTCTGAATTTTCTTTTATGTATGATTGGTTATCTTTGCAAGTCTCTTTGAATTGTCAGTTTGGTTTGGCCTACTAGATTTATCTTTCTTGCAATGGGAGAAGTGCTTAGCTTTGGGTTCAATCTTGCGGTGTCCTTTCCCAGTGATATAGGGGCAGCAAGGCACGTATTGTATTGTTGCCATCGAGGATAACAAGATGGTTTTTTTATCATATTGCATGAATTTATCCCTCTACATCATCTCATCTTGCTTAAGGCGTTACTCTGTTCTTATGAACTTAATACTCTAGATGCATGCTGGATAGCGGTCGATGTGTGGACGTGATTCCTATATATATGATCATACCTAGATATTCTCATAACTATGCTCAATTCTGTCAATTGCTCAATAGTAATTCGTTCACCCATCGTAAAATACCTATGCTCTTGAGAGAAGCCACTAGTGAAACCTATGGCCCCCAGGTCTATCTTCATCATATTAATCTTCCAATACTTAGTTATTTTCATTGCTTTTATTTTACTTTGCATCTTTATCATAAAAATACCAAAAATATTATCTTATCATATCTATCAGATCTCACTCTCGTAAGTGACCGTGTAGGGATTGACAAGCCCTTATGGCATTGGTTGCGAGGATTTATTTGTTTTGTGTATGTGCGAGGAACTCGCGTGCAGCCTCATACTGGATTGATACATTGGTTCTCAAAAACTGAGGGAAATACTTATGCTGCTTTGCTGCACCACCCTTTCCTCTTCAAGGGAAAACCAATGCAAGTGATCAAGAGGTAGCAGCAAAGCGCCCCAACTGACGCGACAAAGCACGCCGCGGTGCCTAACGGCGAGCACAGTGCGCTGCGGCGCCTAACGGCGAGCAGAGCTTGCAGAGGGACGCGAGCAGAGGACGACACAATGATATGTGGCAAATAAGAAAAATTGTGCGAGCAATGCCGGAGACATCAAGCACGAATCATATTAGAGTTGCATGTGCGATACGTGGCAGACATTTGATCCATCAGAGCTGTTTGTGATGGAATAAGCCGTGTGTGTTGTGGGCAAACACTTGCTAGTGTATAACCTTAAATTTAACCAAAAAAGTGTTCATGCATGTTACAAAAATTGTATAGCTGGAGACTATGTTCAAATACGACTCCAACTATATAATCTATGGCGACATGCATTCATATTTTATTAGTTAAATCCTACTTATAAACCAGGACAGGGGTATAGTGGGTAATTAAATCGCAAACGTTTTTTATTAACTATATGTGTACGTGTCCTTTCGTCCTACTCTCGCACGTCTTGTCACCCCGCTGCCGCAGACGGCTTATAGCGCAAGCTTGCGCAGCACGCGGGGGCATTCTTTTGGCCAAATGGTGGCGCCAATTAATCGTCGGTGAGCCCGTTCCCATGCAACCTCGCAGGTTCCCGTGCAAGCTTCCATCCTGACTCGGTGAAATCCCCCAAAATCCCAATGCTTGCCGGCCTGCTATAAAAACCCTCACGGCCGGCGAGTCCTGCGTCGCATTTTCCCCTCCCTCCCTGTAGCTTATCTCGTCTGCTTCTCCCACAATTGCCAATGGCACCAGTCCGTCATCGTCACTCAGCCACTCCTACGTCATCAGAGGACAGCTCCAGCTGGGAGGCTACACCGCGGCGGCGCGCAATCCTTGGCGTAGTGTAGTGCGCGTGGCATCCCTGTTGGGTGTGCACGGAACACCCACCACACGCTCCGCCACTACTGCCCGTCGGCAGCTGTTGAAGGGATGATTTCTAGCTGCATATATTGACAAATCGTAGTGTTACAAGGATTGACAAATGGCAACATTACTAGATCACCAAATGTAAATCTTTCCCGTTTGAAAAATGGCAACATACCCAATATGATAGATGCAAATCTTACCAAATTGTTTGTACGTGGTTGCACACGGGTCATACAAAACAACCGTTTGCATTGAAGGGATGAACAAATCATGCGCTGCTCTCAATTTGCATACGGGTGTTCTATCTAAATGGTTTGCGATCAAGAGCTGCAGAAATCCTGCTCGACACATTTTCTCTTGGCTTCCTGGGGAAGCTGTCGGTTTGCATACGGGTGTTCTAACTAAAACATTTGCGATGAGTGTTTTATATTTAAAAAGCGAATTAAACTATGGCTTGGGCACCATTAATGGAGAGGATGCGAGCAAGGCGTGCGGCCACGCTTCCTAGTGAGCATGCGCAGCGTACAGCTTACATGCTTCCCGGTGAGCCTGCGTGCTCGAGGATAGCTTGCATGCCTCTCGGTTAGCCTGCGCACCGGACGGCGCTCGCACGCCTCCCATTCAGTCAAGGTCAAGCAGCTGTCCGAAGGGCACCACATATAGCCATTAAAACCGAGACACATGGCTTCACGTTAATGGTTAACAGAATTTTGGATTCACTAGAATTTAAAAACTAGGCATCTCATTGTTTTGCCCGCAATCAACGGTGCCCTTGCATTTGAAATTCATTCCCATTTCTTGCATGGAACCTCAGCATGAACCCAAGGACACAGATTTGATTTTTCAACCAATTTATATGCACTGGAGCATGTGCATGTAGTTCAAATTTGTATGCACATAAATGCATTGAAAACTCAGTTAATGCATAAAAATGTCCAAACAAACCCCAAAAAATCACAAAAAATCACACAACACTCCTGTTGTTATATGTTGACACGAGAAAAAAATTGAAAGCAATAAGAGGCAATGGATATCATTTCGTCCCCAAAGGTGGGACGTTCCCTACTGAAAACCATCATGCTTGTTGTGAGAAGCTCCAGTTTGTGAGAAGCGTATACCCAAACCTGCCCCAAATGGGACAAAATTTGTAGCACGACATGTTGATGCCGCTCCATGATAGCATGCCAAGTTTCATGAATTTCAGACGAGTTTTGGATTTACTAGAATCTAAAAACCAGGCATCTCAATGTTTTGCCGGCAATCAATGGTGCCCTTGTGTTTGAAATTCATTCCCATTTCTTGCAAGGGACCTAAGCATGCACCCAAGGACACCGATTTGATTTTTCAACCAATTTAAATGCACTGGAGCATGTGCATGTCAAATTTGAATTATGCACATAAATGCATTGAAAACTCAGTTAATGCATAAAAATATCCAAACGAACCCGGAAAAATCACAAAAATTCACACAACACTCCTGTTATTCTATGTTGACACGAGAAAAAATTTGAAAGCAATAAGAGGCAATGGATATCGTTTCGTCCCCAAAGGTTGAACATTCCCTACCGAAAACCATCATGCTTGTTGTGAGCAGCTCCGGTTTGTGAGAAGCATATACCCAAACCTGCCCTAAATAGACAAAATTTGTACCACGACATGTTGATGCCGCTCCATGATAGCATGCGAAGTTTCCTGAATTTCAAACGAGTTTTGGATATACTAGAATTTAAAAACCAGGCATCTCAATGTTTTGCCGACAATCAACGGTGCCCTAGTGTTTGAAATTGATTCCCATTTCTTGCATGGGACCTAAGCATGCAACCAAGGACACATATTTGATTTTTCAACCAATTTATATGCACTGAAGCATATGCATGTAGTTCAAATTGGAATTATGCACATAAATGAATTAAAAACTCAGTTAATGCATAAAAATGTCCTAACGAACCCCGAAAAATCACAAAAATTCACACAACACTCATGTTGTTCTATGTTGATACGAGAAAAAATTTAAAGCAATAAGAGGCAATGGATATCGTTTCGTCCCGAAAGGTGGGACGTTGCCTACCGAAAACCATCATGCTTGTTGTGAAAAGCTCCGGTTTGTGAGAAGCATATACTCAAACCTGCCCCAAATGGGACAAAATTTGTACCACAGCATGTTGATGCCGCTCCATGATAGCATGCCAAGTTTCATGAATTTTAGACAAGTTTTGGATTTACTAGAATTTAAAAACCAGGCATCTCAATGTTTTGCCGGCAATCAAGGGTGCCCTGGTGTTTAAATTTTTTTCCCATTTCTTGCATGGGACTTAAGAATGCACCCAAGGACACATATTTTATTTTTCAACCAATTTATATGCACTGGAGCATGTGTATGTAGTTCTAATTTGAATTATGCACATAAATGCAATGAAAACTCAGTTAATGCATAAAAATGGCCAAACGAACCCCGAAAAATCACAAAAATTCACACAACACTCACGTTGTTCTAAGTTGACACGAGAAAAAAATTGAAAGCAATAAGAGGCAATGGATATTGTTTCATCCCCAAAGGTGGGACGTTCCCTACCGAAAACCATCATGCTTGTTGTGAGAAGCTCCGGTTTGTGAGAAGCATATACCCAAACCTGCCCCAAATGGGACAAAATTTGTACCACGACATGTTGATGCTGCTCCATAATAGCATGCCAAGTTTCATGAATTTCAGACGAGTTTTGGATTTACTAGAATTTAAAAACCAGGCATCTCAATGTTTTTCCGGCAATCAATGGTGCCCTGATGTTTGAAATTCATTCCTATTTATTGCACGGGACCTAAGCAGGCACCCAAGGACATAGATTTGATTTTTCAACCAATTATATGCACTAGATCATGTGCATGTAGTTCAAATTTGAATTATGCACATAAATGCATTGAAAACTTAGTTAATGCATAAAAATGTCCAAACATACCCCGAAAAATTCCAAAATTGAACACAACACTCTTGTTGTTCTATGTTGACACTCAAATTTTTTTGAAAGCAATAAGAGGAAACGGCTATCCTTTCATCCCCAAAGGTGGCACGTTCCCTACCGAAACAATCACGCTTGTTGTGAGAAGCTCTGGTTTGTGAGAAGCTTATACCCAAACCTGCCCCAAAAGGGACAAAAAAATTACCACGACATGTTGATGCCGCTACATGATAGCATGCCAAGTTTCATGAATTTTTGACGAGTTTTGGATTTATTAGAATTTAAAAACCAGGTATCTCAATGCTTGCGGCCGAGTGATGGTGGCAGGGTGTTTGAAATTCATTCCCATTTCTTGCATGGGACGTAAGCATGTAACCAAGGACACATAAATGTTTTTTCAATAAGTTTATATGCACTGGAGCATGTGCATGTTGTTCAAATTTGAATTATGCTCATAAAACCCCTGGAAAATCCAGTTAATGTATAAAAATGTACAAATGAACCATGAATAATTCCAATTTTTTGACGACACACCTATAGTTGCATGTCCACTGTAGATAAAAGTTCTAACAATTCAAACACCATCCTTTGTAGTTGTTACCCCATTACGTAATTAAAATGATTAAGACGATAAATCAAGTAGATCGCACATAGTTTATTATCACCAACCCTGTGAGATGCAACACAAAATATCTTGGAGCACCATCGGTGTATAGTACTATAAATCAAGTAGATCGCAGACAGTTAGTCTCCGTTGTGTACCCAAATTATGCTATGACGTGGATGACCACTGTAACCTGGGAAATTCGAACCAAAATTTTTGACGTTCAAACTCAACACACACAGGTTAAGCTATCTGAATCGTTTGTGATGTTCACATATCGTACACAGTTCTGAATAAGGGACCGTGTCTGATGACATTTTGCGCGCTAGTTTTTTGGCTGAAGCAATTCCAAATTTTCGGCTTCCGCGGAAATATCTACCTCCCCGCGCCTCCCCCTTACCAAAAGCCACATTTCCCCTCTTTCCAAGTTGAAACCTTCACTCCTTGCTTTCAGCGTCGCGGCCTCCTTGCCAGCGACCCTCCTTCATGCTTCTCGGCCTCAGCTATCCAGGTA
This sequence comes from Triticum aestivum, assembly GCF_018294505.1. Taxonomy (NCBI): domain Eukaryota; kingdom Viridiplantae; phylum Streptophyta; class Magnoliopsida; order Poales; family Poaceae; genus Triticum; species Triticum aestivum. The sequence goes on along the minus strand of NC_057803.1, from coordinate 129,678,575 downwards.
GGTAATCCACACCCGACCCCCATCCTCCTCCCCCTTCCACATATCACATGCCCCTACCGCCGGCGCGAGCACGACACCTTCCACTCAAATCACCGACCCCTCCACCAAATAAGCGCCGGCCTATGCCATGGTGCATGCAGTATAGCCAGGACCTCAATGAGCATTAGGCAGCGGAGAAGCAAATCGCAGCCGCACGCGCAGATGAGGTCGCGATGGCTGCCATTCGTGCCTACCCCCAGATCTTGGAGGAGCACCTTGCCATTTGCTAGCTACGCTGGCTAAGCATCCTCGGTTTACCCGTTGAGTGTGCTGCTCCTGCCTTTCCTTCACAAATTCTAGTGAATTGTGCTCTTTAATTTTACCATGAAATCTGTTGCTCTAGTGTATATGTTCTATATGTCGTGCAGTGTGGTGCTCACTAATTAACTGCTTTGTCAATTAGTGGTCGTCTTCAGTTAACTATTTGGTTCAATTCTGCAAATGTGATGTTCAATTCTTCAGGCTGCAATTTTGTATTGTCTTCCATTTGAGAAATAAATCAAATTTATCTTTACAGAATTGTGGGTGCATTCTGTTATTACATACCATGTGAGGAATAAATTGAATTTGGCTGTAGTAAATACATGAGAAACAAATACAATTGCTACAATTGTCTCTAGTTAACTGTTTGGTTAACTGTCTGATCTTCTACTAGGAGTATGTTATATTGTGCAATGTGGTGCTCAGTTAATGTTTTGTTCATTTGTTGTGGTGTTTAGTTAACTGCTTGGTTCAATTCTGCAATGTGATGTCCAATTGTCGTGGGTAGAATTTTGTATTATTGTGCATGTGAGGAATAAATTGAATTTGGCTGCACTTAATACATGAGAAACATATACAAGTGCTATATTTCCTAGTTCTTAATCATGCTTGGTTTGGATAAATGGGTTTTCCGTGTGGCTTCAGTTAATCTGATGAATCTGCAATGTGATTATTTTTCATCAACATATTTTACTGATAACATGTGAACCCTTACTTAACCCGATGACTAACTACCTTATATGTGTTGCAGGGAAACAATGGGAAGCATTGAGGTCTACAATCGAGGTTAGCACGTGCATGGTCCATTGTCTAATAGCACATTATTGTGCAATTGTAGGAACCATTCTAATATTTAGGTTTTTAACAATTTGGTCTTGTACATGTAGGTCCTGCTGTCAGAGGTTTTGACCCACTGTTCGACCCTTTTGCATATGGGGAAATGAATTGTCCATGAATATCAGTCAAGTCAAGAAACTCAGAAAGATTGTTAGGATAAAGAAATTAGCGACAAAAAACAACAAGATATTTGTCTGCACAATGAAGAAGACATCAGTTCACTACAGGATGGTACTAACTATTATACCTTGCCTTTTTTATTCCTTCTGCCCATTTCCAATATAGAGAAGATATTTATGCACATCGTTGTTTTCAGGCCTTTCCAAAGCAATTCACTGATGATTACCTCTAAAACCACCTGTATGGTCAGGAGGCGAGGAAGGTATTCATACAACACCCACGGTTCAATATTGAAGTGTTCCTAAAGAGGACGAAGGATGGACGATCAATCATCCACAGGCACTGGCGTAAAGTTACAAAGACCTTCAACATTAATGAAGGCTCAATATTCGCCTTCTGCTTTAGCAGTTTTCCAGATGAGATACATCTGTCTATGTACTGTCTATGATGCTAATTTGGAAAGGTTATAGATGTTGCATGTGAAACTTGGTCCTGCTGTAGTTGTGTAATGGGGTAGCTGAGTGCTGAAGCTATATGATGTTTTTTTTGAATATGTACTGCAAGGCAACAGCCTCACAGCTCTTTATTGAAAACAACAAAGAACAAAGTCCTATTACAAGTCCATACAAGAAGAGAAAAGAGGAAGACAGAAATACTTACAAAGTTACAACCCAAGCAGGGCAAAGAAAAACACTACCTAAGGAAGGTTAGAGATCCAAGTTAGAAGGCTATCCTTGTATTTACATTTTATCCTATGAGAAAGAAGGGTTATGTCATGGATGAAGTTATGCCTCCATGCTCTGAAAGAAGGTGTCTCATTCCTGAAAACCTTGCCATTCCTCAAGATCCAAATGTTCCAAGCTGCTGTAAAGACCACTTCAGTGAAGAAAGAATGCCCAAAATCCTTCCTAGCCTTTACTGCCATGTTGTAAGTTGTCATCCCAGGATGTAGGTCCCAGATAATCTGCAAGTAATTCCAGACTCTAATGCTAAAATTACAAGAGAAGAACAGATGTGCACGATCTTCATGGATCAGATATGGACATAGGACACAAGTATGATCTTCCACATGCCAATGCCTTCTGAGCAGCATGTCTCTGATGTTTAAACGATCTCTCAGCAGTAACCAACCAAACATTTTGATTTTCAATGTACATGAAGATTTCCAAATCCATTGGAAGATTGGATCAACAACAATATGCTGATGCTCATACACATAGAAGGATTTGGGTCTGAAACAACCCTTATGAAAAGGCCAAATCCATGCGTCATGAGTTGCAAAGCAAGAATAATCACGAGTCAGCTGTTGAAGACATTCAAGCTCAGCAAAGGCCTATGTAGAGATGGGCAAATGCAAATTTGACAAAAACTCCTGGGAAAGCACATCAGACACTGAAAGTTGCTCATCAATAACAAAGGAGAAGAGTCTAGGAAATTTTTCACTGAGACAGGAACCCTTAAGCTCAACCATCCATCTGTCAGACCAAAAGATAATGGACCTGCCATCACCCAACGCTGGAGTAGCCATCTGACAATATTTGTCAACCAATTTAAACACATCACGCCACCAAAAAGATCCACAGAGCGTGGTAGTATGAGGGACAGAGTTGGCATAGTAGGCATTCCAAATAAGGCCAACCCAGGGGATGTCATGATGATTATAAAATTTGTGCAAGAACTTCATAAGCAAGGCCTCATTCTGCACCCTGAGATTAAGCACACCAAGACCCCCTTTGTTTTTTGGTAAGCATACCAAGTCCCAGGCGGCCAGAGATTGTCTCGGAGTATCAAAGTTTCCTCTCCATAGACATTGTCTCTGAATCCTTTCAATTTGCTTCAAAATTCCAGTTGGGATGACTAGTGTGCATAGGAAGTATATAGGCATTGATGTTAGAACAGAGTGGAGCAACTGCAACCTGCTACCTTGATTCAGAAAACATGAAGTGGCTGACAATCTTCTTTCAATCCTATGCACAAGGGGCATGAGGTCTTGGATTGAGGGCCTTGTAGTCCCCATGGGTAGACCCAAGTAAGTAAAAGGCATGGTTCCTATGCTACAGCCAAGAATTGAGGCCAACCTGTTAGCTTCATCAGATGACAAGTTCATAGGCACCATAAGGGATTTTGTAAAATTCATAGATAATCCTGTTGTCGCAGCAAAGACATCAAGCATGTCTTTAAGAGCAAGCAATTGGTGATCAATAGCAAGCAACACAATTAGTGTATCATCAGCATACTGAACAATGGGATAATCCTGGCTGTTGGTAGGGATTGGCAAAGTCAGAATTCCTTTACTGCACATGTCGTTGACAACAAACTGAAGCGGGTCAGCGGCAAGGACAAAAAGAAGAGGTGACATTGGGTCTCCTTGCCTGACTCCTCTCTTACATTTAAAATGGTTACCAGGAACACCATTAAGAAGCACAGAAGAAGAGCCAGAAGACAAAATAGTTTGCATCCAGGAGATCCATTTTTCATTGAAACCCTTGTATCTTAAGATTCTAAGAATGGCATCATGCTCAATAGTGTCAAAGGCTTTAGTAAAATCCAATTTCAGCAGCACTGTTGGTCTCTTTGAAGCATTACACTGGTGGATATACTCAAAGCACCAAGCTAGACAATCCTGAATAGACCTGGATTTAATAAACCCATATTGGTTTTTATGAATACAGGAAAGGATGACCTTCTGCAACCTGTTTGCCAAAAGTTTAGTGAGGAATTTCAAACAGGTATTTGTCAAAGATATTGGCCTGTAAGCATTCAAACCCTCATGTGAAAGCTTTTTTGGGATCAAGGTTATGAGAGAACTGTTGATACACTCCAAATCAAGGTGCCCGTCAAACAACTCTTTGACCAGTTGATGAAAGTCATCTTTAATTATGTGCCAACACTTCTTAAGAAAAAGGCCAGTGAAACCATCTGGCCCAGGTGCTCTGTCAGGAGGCATTTCCTTAATAACACAATCAATTTCCTACTCAAAAAAGGGCTTGGTCAAGTCATCTAGTCCCTGAACCTTCTTAATAATATTTGGCATATCAAAACCCATTTGTGTATTATTTGTGCATCCCATCCTCTGCTTGAACTCCTGCAAAAATAATCCAGCAATTGATGCATGATCAGAGGTCACTTGCCCATCATTAGAAGTTATACTAGAAATAGAGTTATTCCTGTATCTCTCTGCGGCCATGGCATGGAAAAATTTGGTGTTTTCCTCTCCCACTTTAATGTTTCTAATGGTACATCTCTGCTTCCAGTAGGTAAATTGCAACCTTAGAGTTTCATCCAAGTGTAACTTTACAATTTTCCTGAAATTTTCCTCAGGCCCAGACAAAGGCCTTAACTCCTCAAGACCATCCAGACAAAGAATTACTTTATTGCAGTTGGAAATTAGAGCCTTGATGGTAGAAAGGCTAATTTGCCAGTGTTTGAGTGCCTGCCTGAGAGCTTTGAACTTTGCAGATATTATAGCAGCAGAAGATCTCTTATGAACTGGCCTATTCCAAGATTCACTGACACAATCAAGAAAACCAGGCAAATTAGTCCAGTAATTTTCAAATCTAAACACTTTGGCCTTGGGAATAGTGGTTTTGATTTGCACCACACATGGCACATGATCTGAAGTGGTTCTAGCCAGAGGAAGGACCATAGTGTTAGGAAAAGAACATGTCCATGAAGGGGTTGTAAAAAACCAATCAATCTGTTCAAGCAAAGGAGCAGTTTGCATATTTGTCCAAGTGTACCTTCTGCCCTTGATAGGTAATTCAATTAAGCCCAGATGCCCAATAACCTCATTAAAGATGAACATGTCATTAATATCACCACCTGGTTTATTCCTATTATCCATTGATCGCATGAAATTGAAATCACCCAGTAACAGCCAGTTAGCATCATCAGGGATAGTTATATCATGCAACCAATTAATAAAATTATCTCTAGCTGGATTTTGACAGGGTCCATAGACTGAAACTAGAGTCCAGGTTTGGGAGTTATGAACATACATGAACTCCACCATAATACCAAAACTATTGGACTCAATTAGCTTCCCAGCAAACAAAGCAGTATTCCATACGACTAACAACCCACCCGAGGCTCCAGACGAAGGCACATGGATAAACTGATCAAAACGTCGTGGACAACACTTACGGATGAAACGCTGATTAATGACCTCACATTTTGTTTCTTGGAGGCAAACAATGGAACAAGCACTCTCATCGATTTTCTGACAAACTGCACGCTTTCTGTCATCTGAATTCAGACCTCACACATTCCAACAGAGAACTTTCCAATCTCTAACATCATTGTGACTCATTACAGACCATAATTAAGTAATAGCAAAAGACAGTCACATAATGACAGTACCAATTCAGCCAAGGGATAGCATAAAAGTTTAGACAAAGCCTGAATGATAAGTGCAGATAAATGATTTTCACAAGGGTTAACCATAAACCCCACCAAATGAAATGATCAGCTATCATTGGAGCTAGGAGGAGCAGAAGACTTGCAAGAAGAAGCCTCAACCTTCTCCTTAGTGAGCTTCTCCGGCCCAATGCCGAGGCGAAGGCCAACCTGCTGCAGCACATTGATTGGTGTGGGCTGCGAGACAGTAGGTTGATCTACATCGTGAGGAGGAGCCCGCGGTAGTTCACCATCCACAGTAACCTTGCGCTTCTTCTGGGGCTTTGCTGCAGGTTTCTTCATAGGGGACTTGGCTGGAGTAGAATGCCTGAAGCCATCACGTAAGGCTGAGAGCCTGGCACTGCGCCTAACCTCAGACTCAACAATCACAGACGTTGGTTTACGAGCACGAGCTGGACGCTGACTTGGGGCTGCAGAGAAATTGAAGGCATACATCTCAACCGCAGACAACGCTGGGTCAACCATGGCACAATTCTCAGCAACATTGTCAAAACAAAGTGCACGAGCAACAGGAGGCTTCCTTGGAATATTTACCATCCGACGAACAGGTGAAGGATGAAAAACCAGCTTGTTCTTCATAGCAGAGTAAGAAAAAGATAACTCCCAAGAGCGCTTAGATAGTAGAACTGGTTTGAAAGGACTGAAGAACTGTAACCCTCGAGGAATGTGCATTGTATCAAAGACTGGCATCATACGCTGAAAAGATCTTGTCCATTGCATTACCGGAGGAAGCTCTGGTCTGAAAACTGTCAGAACTTGACCAATAACAACATGAGGCTGGATCAGAGGAGGCACATAAGCTGCCACAACACCTTGCTGATTATTGACAGATCCCTCAGTAGAATCAACAGGCCCCGAGTTCTCTAAAACCACTGACTCTTGAGAAGCAGGTAGTGCTTCATCCTCATGAATCTCCTCAATAATGACATTGTCATGCTGGTTATGAGGCTGCGGATCATCATTATGAGCATGAGGGTCCTCATTCCAACCCAGCTCTGGAAACTCAGGCATGACAAAGTTAACATTATCAAAATGCATGTTCCCGGGTAACGGATGAGGGTTTCCATTGAAAGGCATCGGATCTTCATCAGCTGGCATAATGTCAGCAAATTCTGCAGAGAGCACATAGATAGGTGCTGTCCAAGAAAGATGCGTAGCTCCAAAGTCTGCATACTCACGATAGACAACATCCCTAGGTACTTGCTGAGGGCTTGGGAAAGAAACATAAACAAGAGTCCTGACTAGCCGCGGATCATCCTGATGCCAGATATGAAAACGACCAAAGGTGCTAACTGCCTCAGAAATATGCTGTGTTGTGCGGTAGTCCAAAGGAACACCTAACATCATAATCCAGCCCCTACGAAAACCCTGAATAGCTCTGTGATTGATGCCTTGATCATGAGGAACAAACCGAACAAAGTGACCATTGCCAAGATCATAAGGAGGATGATTTATAATGGCATGCCTAGATGTAGGAGATCGGAACTCAAACAAACCAACACCCTCAATCCATTGCTGATCACTAAGAACGTCACGGTGAAGCTGAGTCATCACAAAGTCACTAACGAGTTGCCCGAAGTGATGAATCTGTCCGGGTGGCGCCGGAGGCTCAACAAAGCCAATGGCAAACTGCTCATGGTGACGGTCCGGCGTAATGGCTGGAGAGTAGAAAGTCCGAGGCACGCGGGTTGGCCCTCCATCGATGAACTCGAACCCTGGTGGAAGGAACTCAAGAGGATCCAGTGGAAAATTTGCCATGGCTTGCTCTGGTGGAGGTGGAGCAGGTTGGTGGTGCATGGGAAGTGGTGAAGACGTGATGTGACTCGTCTGCGCCAGCGCGTGGGTTGTCTCTATACCCGAGGAGTCCCTAGGCGATAGAGTAGTAGGCTGACTCGTGGCGGGCATGGGAATCAACAGTGGAAATTTTTCTGGATTTTGTTTCGTGTGTTTAACTCTCCAAACATAACCATTATCCTGGGCCCAATTAATGCAATCCCGACGACGATGACCATAACATGAGCAAGCCAGGCAAACAGGACAAGAGACCGACAAGTGGCCCCGCTGGTGACAGTTGGAACAAGTTAGAACTCGGTCCACCATGTCATTGACCATCTCATCAAACAAAACAGCAACTTCCTGAGTAGACGGGATATCCGTTGGCTGGGTGGTGGGCTGTAGTCCGTCATGGAGGGCTGGCCCAACATGGGATGCAGAAGAATCGAGAGCAGATGAGAACAAACTAACCACCTCAGGTGGATTCGTTGAATCCACGGCGGGTCAACAGAACCGAAAGTAATCGACGGAGAAGCAACAGTCCACTGGAGATTCACCAGCGGCGATGGTCGAATGATCAAACGCTCATTTGCCGGGACAACATATCCAGCATCAGAAAGAGTATCAATACAATCCTGCGTGGCCGGATATCTATAACCCTTGCATGCATCATAGCTTTGGAACGTTGCAAAAGACATTTTCTTTTGCACAGAACCAGAAGATCTAAATGAGGACTTAGACGGTGGTTTATGCATAGCGATCATCCCAAGCGCCGCCCGTCTCTTAGATGGGCTAACTAAGATCCATTCCGCATCACTTTGCAACTTCCAAAGTTTAAAATCTCGAACCCAATTTGGTCCTCCACGGCCCCAAAGATTAAAATAACATTTGAATTGCGGGCAAGCAAAAGATCGAAGATCAACAATAAAGAAACCAACTTGCTTGGAAGAAACGTTGAAGGAATAAACCTTGTCACGTAAACATGAGACACCCAACTCGATCGCAGATCCACCAACAACAGCCTCTAGAGCCGCCGCCACAGAATGATCATCAAGCCTGAAAATATGACGGCTAAAGGACACCACCAACGTGAAGTGACCTGTGTCCTCCGTAGGGTGGACCAAAAAACCAGTAGATCTGAAAACTTTATCCGCAAACCCCAAACCCTTGGAGAAGTCCAAGCCAAGGGTTGATCCCGATGAGAAAACCATGACCCCTGAGTGAGGGGGGGACGCCAGAGAGATTGGTAGGGAAAGATTAGGGTTTTAGTGGTGGTGGGAGGAGATCGCCGGAGGTGGGGTGGGAGGTGGGAGGTGGGAGGTGGGAGACGCCATCCCCTTCCGAATTCAAAGCTATATGATGTTGTACTCTGATGTATTTAAATTATGCAAATGAAATATATTGTGTGCTTAATATGAACTGTCAATTAGATTAATAAATGGATTATGAATAATCAGATAATTAGCCTGCTAATTGGATTTTGCTATTGCAAAGGGTTGTTGAAAAAATACCGTGGGCGATGACCTTAGGCAACGCACACAGTTTCTAGGAATAAACCGTGTTGGATCAATGAACAATCACACATGACTTCCTCTTGAAAACCGTTTGCGTTAGGCCACCTTGCGCAAAGGTTTACCACATGAAAACTGTGTGTGATGGACAGTCTTTGCGACACAGTTTCTTCCATAAACTGTGTGTGATATATTCAATAACGTAAGCGATTTAACGGGAAAAATTGTGTGTGATGTACCTGTGAACGGAAACGTTTTCCTCGGAGCGACTGTGTGGGATGTACATACGAAATGTTTAGCGGGGACTGGCCGTGTGGGATGTACTTGCGACCGGAAACAATTTCGTCGTATAATTGTATTTTTTTAGCTCTACTGTATGTATTTCCATATTTGAGCGATCGCTGGTCGCACATGACCTCATTTTGCCGAATGTGCGTGCCAGGAGGGCATATCCCTGACAGTTTCTGGGTCGTGTGGGAAGAAATCCCCTATCACCCACACTCACTTGGCGACGGTTCCAAATGCCTTCGCGGAAAGGGGTTAAAAACCGTTCATTTAGGAGCTCACTGTACTAGTGTATGTACTAGTACACTACTAGGGAAAACCTTATACACAGAATCTTAGCAGCAGCGCGATACAAAAAGAGGCACTACTGCTAATTATCAGCAGCGCGGCAACAAAACAAGCGCTACTGCTACACAGTTAGCAGTAGCGCAGCCCAGTGGAACCACGCCGCCACTAAAATCGACACACAATACCCGCCACCCTAGATTTAGCAGTAGCGCGCTCCTACTACCCACGCTACTGCTAAGCGATTAGCTATAGCGAGGTGAGATACCCCACGCTTCTACTGAGGCCCTCTTTGATTCATAGGATTTTCAAAATGTAGGAATAGGAAAAGTATAGGGTTGAAGTGGCATGCACAAATGAATCCTACAGGATTAGCATGAAGTGTTTGATGGCACAGGAAAAGCAAAGGAATTGTAAAAAGAGGTTGGGATGAATGTTAGATTTCCTATGAAATGTAGAACAAAAAATTCCACAAGAAAAAATTTTATAAGATACAATCCTATGAATCAAAGGACCAATATAGGAAAAAATTCTAAGGATTTCAATTCTCCAGAAATTCTATAGAATTCCTTTGAATCAAAGGAGCCGAGCGTGTCCACCCCACACCACACCGGCACACCGACCCCGATCGACCCCCACCCCACCAAACTCTCTCTCTCTCTCTCTCTCATCTCATCCACAACTGCCGCCGCACTCATCCGCCCGGCAATCCCACTGGCCGGCGCCCTCCGCCCTCATCCCCTCCACCTTCCCCCACCTTCTATCCATCTATATGCCCCTAGACTAGATCGAGCAGGCGGGCGCCGTCAGATCGGGACTGGTCATGCCCACGGCGGGGCATCTGGATCCGCGCCGCCGTCGATCCAGGACGCGAGGCTCCTTCTCCAAATCCACGCCAAGGGTGACGAGGAATGAGGGGGCTTCCTCCCCGCGCTCTCTCCCGGGACGCCGCCATCCATGCCATCGAGCTCCGACCCCGCCGCTGCCGACATCTCCGACCCATGACGAGCAGCTCAGTCAAGGTATCACCTATCTCTCTCTCTCTCTCTCTCTCTCTCTCTAATCGCATCTGATCTGGGCTTCTCTTTTAGACAGATGTGCGGCAGGGGAGAAAAGGAAGATTGGGATGCCGGCATCATCTCTGGACGCCGCTGTGCTTCTGCTACTGCTGCAACCCTAGCTAGCACCGACGACGTCATGGAGCAAGTCAAGGTCCATCCTCTCTCTCTCTCCTTCTCTTGATACTGCAAATATCAATTTGTATGTGCGCCTGGCAAACAAAAATCAATCTGTATGTGCCCATGTCTTGATCTTCTATGCAATAATGTGTCTACCATCCAGGACGGGATCAATCAATCCCCAAATAACACTTCACGCCTATGCATAATCATGCCTGGATGAGATAAAACAGGATGGCAGAGAAATTATTGGTGAAACTGTTGAATTACTTACACACATGATAGAAAAATAATAATTATGAGCTGGTTCTCTTTTTCATTTGGCAGGCCTTGTTTGTTCCCTGCTGCATTCATGCACGCATGCACAACTTTGTTTGCTTTTGCCTCTGTTCAGATCTGTTGTTGCAAGGCTGCTAGCTTTGGTGCCACGAACAAAATAAGCTTCTTACTCCTTGATCTCAGGCCCATCGTTGCCTTGCCTGCTTTCTAGTGCTTTGTTCTAGCCTCCAAAATAATTTTTCAGTTTGTTCTGCTTGCTTGCTATCATCTAAAAGTGTTGTTCTCATCACCAACCCCAGATGGGTGGGGCTGGCAAGGATGTCTTGGACCACTGTCCAGTTGGGATGAATTTGGTTCAGTTAAAAACTGCACTGTCAAATCTGGACAGCCAACTTCTAGGTGAAAACGAGTTAGTTATTCTCAGAATTTCGAGTTGCCTCTATATGAAATTTGTAAAGGAAGTTCCAAGCTTTCCGTAGAGTATTTATTTGCATCGTTTGGATGTATGGTTTGAGAGCAGCCATCGTTTTAGTTTGCTGTCCCGAAAGTTAGTATCCTGAGCGCATTGTTTTCATATGCCAGTTTACGGCCTTGTAGAGGCTGTTTTAAAAAAAAGTTTCAATACGAATTTTGTAGAGGGTTTGTAGTAGATTGCAAGGCCGATTTCAGTTTCAGTTTGCTCCACCGCTGTGAAAGGTGGAGGAGTCTAGATTGCTAGGCCGATTTCAGTTTCAGTTTCGATCGAGCCTAGATTGCAAGCCCGATTTTAATACTAGCACTCTCCATGCAGCTCCTCAATAATTGTAGTCAATTGGTTGGACAGTCTTCTTGTTTTCATCATTTTTTTCTAGTTATATACGTAGTTGGCTGGGATTATAATGCTATCTTTGCTTACTGTTAACTATCGAAATTGATGTAGGAAGATAAACAGTTGTTGATCGCTTCCACGATTAGCACCAACTAAGTTTCCTTAGATGTTTGCACCTTAGAAAGTGGTATCTGCTTAATATGAAGATCATTTGTCAGTTCTGTATCTGTAATATTACAAGTAATAATGGATATTGGCTATCAAGAGTCTCAACTTTTATCTCATTTACTGAATGCAGACGCAGCATCTTCACTTCTTTCCTTGCACATTCCTGTTAAGGAAGCAAAGGTAACCCTGCTATCCTGGTATATACAGATAGAATAAAAATATAATACAATATTTGACTACCAATGAAACACATAGAATTAGTTGTTGAACACGAACGATATGGGAAGTTCTCCTTAAGGGATCACGATGTTTTCCTACTTATTCTCCATAGGGCAATTTTACTGCCTGGTGGTTGTTATAAAGTCGTAGAAGATTTTTTTAAGGAAACCCGCAGGGGAGAAATGGTAGTCACTAGAAGGGAACGCGCGCCTTTATCGCGCCGTTCTTCTTTCCAGGGTTGTGAGCTTTTTAGCTGTCCAGCATCACCCTATGGCAGATAATCATTTATATTATGTGTTAATGCTTTCCTTTTAAACTACTTCAAAAAAACAAAGAAATTGGATTCTTTTAGCCGTATTATCCTTTGAACATCTATATGAAATGATCTAAGTTTAAGTATATTTAGTTTTGAAGAAAACTGAAGGCAATTAGTGTGAAAATTAGATATGTCCTATTACCTGGCAATATATAGTTCATCTAAGCTTGGTTGGCAATATATATTATCTAGACATTAATTTCATTTGTTTGTAGCTATTACATAGGCGATCTCTTGTTAATAGAAATCACTCACTTTTTTGTTTTCATATATTTATTCCCGTAGCTACTGTACATCACAACATGCAAGGAAATATATGTCTGCTGAAATTTAATTTAATTTGTTCTTTGCTCCTTACAGAAATCTTGGGTTTAGAAATGGGAGAAGCACATAAGGGAGAAGAAGATGATTGCAAGGATGGAGAGGGAGCAAATCATTTGGAGGGATAGAATGCCACTGTTTGGTGTTTTTATGCATTTTTGTTTGCTTTCAACTGTGTTTGCACTAGCTGGGAATAGGTGACTAGGCAATAAGTGTAGATCTATGGATATGCTCTAATGCTCTTGGTTTACTATAAATCTTCGATTTGGAATGATGTGTAATGCTGCTGGTTTATTACAAATCTTGGCTTGTTTTAGTTGTTAGAATTGTATGCATAAAATGGAATTGATGGATTTTATTTTTTTAATTCCTAATTAGTTAGTAGTAGCGTGGGAAAACACCAAACGCCTTACTACTACTTCGTTAGTAGTAGCGTGGGTTTGCATCCACGCTACTACTAACTTTTTAGTAGTAGCGTGGGAAAAACCTGAGGCGCTACTACTATTTCATACATCCACGCCACTACTAACTTTTTAGTAGTAGCGTGGGAAAAAACTCGTTAGTAGTAGCGTGGGTTTCACCCGCACTGCTACTAACTATTAGCTGTAGCGCGATACTAGTAGCGCGGGTACCCGCGCTGCCAGTAGCCATTTTACCCGCGCTTCTAGTAGCCTTTTTCCTAGTAGTGGTAGTTGATGACCCACAAGTGTAGGTGATCTATCGTAGTCCTTTCGATAAGTAAGAGTGTCGAACCCAACGAGGAGCAGAAGGAAATGATAAGCAGTTTTCAGTAAGGTATTCTCTGCAAGCACTGAAATTATCAGTAACAGATAGTTTTGTGATAATGTAATTTGTAAAGAGTAGCAAGTGATAAAAGTAAATAAGGTGCAACAAGATGGCCCAATCCTTTCTATAGCAAAGTACAAGCCTGGACAAACTCTTATATGAAGGAAAGCGCTCCCGAGGACACATGGGAATTATCGTCAAGCTAGTTTTCATCACGCTCATATGATTCGCGTTCGGTTCTTTGATAATTTGATATGTGGGTGGATCGGTGCTTGGGTGCTGTCCTTACTTGGACAAGCATCCCACTTATGATTAACCCCCATTGCAAGCATCCGCAACTACAACAGAAGTATTAAGGTAAACCTAACCATACCGTGATGCATATGGATCCAAATCAGCCCCTTACGAAGCAACGCATAAACTAGGGTTTAAGCTTATGTCACTCTAGAAACCCATCATCTACTTATTACTTCCCACTGCCTCCCTCTAGGCCCAAACAATGGTGAAGTGTCATGTAGTCAATGTTCACATGACTCCACTAGAGGGATGGCAACATACATCTCATCAAAATATCGAACGAATACGAAATTCACATGACTACTAATAGCAAGACTTCTCCCATGTCCTCAGGAACAAATGTAACTACTCACAAAGCATATTCATGTTCATAATCAGAGGGGTATTAATATGCATAATGGATCTGAACATATGATCTCCCACCAAGTAAACCAACTAGAATCAACTACAAGGAGTAATCAACTACAAGGAGTACCAATCTGAGGTTTGGATACAAAGATTGGATACAATAGATGAACTAGGGTTTGAGATGAGATGGTGCTGGTGAATATGTTCATGGAGATTGACCCCCTCCCAATGAGAGGATCGTTGGTGATGACGATGGTGATGATTTCCCCCTCCCGGAGGGAAGTTTCCCCGGCATAATAGCTCTGCCGGAGCCCTAGATTGGTTCCGCCTCATGGCGGCGAAGATTTTTCCCCAAAGCTTATGATTTTTTCCTCAACGAAAGACCTCATATAGCAGAATATGGGCATCGGAGGGCCACCAGGGGGCCCACGAGGCAGGGGGACGCCCAGGAGGTTGGGCGTGCCCCCACCCTCGTGGCCAGGGTGTGGCCCCCTCTGGAACTTTCTTCGCTCAATATTTTTTATATATTCTGGAAATAACTTCCGTGAAGTTTCAGTACTTTTGGAACTGTGCAGGATAGGTCTGAAATATTTGCTCCTTTTCCAGCCCAGAATCCTAGCTGTTGGCATTCTCCCTCTTCATGTAAACCTTGTAAAATAAGAGAGAATAGGCATTAGTATTGTGACCTAATGTGTAATAACAGCCCATAATGCAATAAATATCGATATAAAAGCATGATGCAAAATGGACATATCAACTCCCCCAAGCTTAGACCTCGCTTGTCCTCAAGCGAAAGCCGAAATCAAAAAATATGTCCATGTGTTTAGAGATAGAGGTGTCGATAAAAATAAAATACGGACATGAGGGCATCATGATTATTCTTAGAACAACAATATATATATATATATTGTCATATGATCTCTTATGCTAAAGTAACAATTCAATCACAATTTCAAGTATGAATCATAAACTTTATTGAGAACCAACAAACTCTAATATCACTCATTGATGCAATTGCAATTTATCATTACATAGGAAAGAGTCAATATAAGAGCTTTTCAGCAAGTCCACATACTCAACCATCTTTTAGTCTTTCACAATTACTAACACTCACGCAATATTTATGGGTATGAAGTCTTAATCGGACACAGAGAAAGATAGGGGCTTATAGTTTTGCCTCCCAACATTTTACCTCAAGGGTAATGTCAACAATAATAGTTCATGAAAACTCAGATCCCATTAGCTATATATATCTGGATCTTTCCAACACGTTGTGCTTGCTAAAGGATAAACTGTAAAAAGGAAAGGTGAATATCACCATGACTCGTTGCATGAAGTATAAGACAAGAATAAAAGATAGGCACTTCGCAGAGGGAAGTAGAGGTTGTCATGTGCTTTTATTATTGGATGCACGAAATCTTAATGCAAAAGAACGTCACTCTATATTGCCACTTGTGATATGGACCTTTATTATGCAGTCCGTCGCTTTTATTTCTTCCATATCACAAGATTGTATAAAGCTTATTTTCTCTGCACTAATAATGTCATACATATTTAGAGAGCAATTTTTATTACTTGCACCGATGACAACTTACTTGAAGGATCTTACTCAATCCATAGGTAGATATAGTGGACTCTGATGGCAAAACTGGGTTTAGGGATGTTTGGAAGCACAAGTAGTATCTCTACTTGGTGCAAAGAAATTGGCTAGCATGAGAGGGAAAGGCAAGCTTAGTATGTTGGATGATCCATGACAATATAATTTATCTCAGATGTAAGAAAACATAACCCATTACGTTGTCTTCCGTGTCCAACGTCAACTCTTTAACATGCCATACTTTAATGAGTGCTCACAATCATAAAAGATGTCCAAGGTAGTATATTTATATGTGAACCTCCCTTTCTTTATTACTTCCTATTAATTGCAACGATGACCAAAACTATGTTTGTCAACTCTTGACAACTTTTATTCATCATACTGTTTATATGTGAGCTCATTACTCTCCATAAGATCCATATGATCTCTTTATTACTTTTTATTTCTTCTATTTTATTTTATTCCCTCAAGATCTTAGCAAAATAATCAAGCACTTGACTCAACACTAATCTTTATTATATATAGCTCATGGACTCGATTACATAGGAAGATCATAAAGCAAAACTCACAACTAGATCATACTAAAACTTTATTCTACTAGATCAAGATATTATCAAAAGGATCGAACTAAGAAAAATAGTAAAGATAAAAGTTGTGATGGTGATACGATGCCGGGGCACTCCCCCAAGCTTGGCAGTTGCCAAGGGGAGTGCCCATACCCATGTGTTTATGTTTCTTTCCTCGGAGGTGGTGATGAAGGAGTTGTTGACGATGTAGGCTTGTCGTCCCTCTTCCAAGGCATAGGCTCACCATCATAGAAGGATGATCGAGTCTCCAGGATCCTTAAATCTGCAGCCAAACTCATCCTCTTGAATCTATATTCATACTCACAGTTTTGATTTTGCAGGTCATAGATCTGGGCTTGGAGGTGCTCGATTTTCTCATGAAGCTTGAAGATGGCCTCCCCGATGTCCTTGATGTCCAGCTTGTGATTGTTGGTGAACTCCGTGATCATTATGTGATTGGAGTCAAGTCGACGCTCCACCATCTCCTGACACTTCAAAACCTGTTGCTCCATCACCTCGATCCTTGTTTCCACGCTTCCGGTCCTCCTTGGTCCCTCCAGATCGTGGATGTGCAACAAACCCTCACGCATCTCAATGGTTTGAGGGTTTTGCAGCACCTCCGCAAGGTAGGGGTTGATGACCTTCTCGAAGAACTTGTCCTTGGGGGCAATTGAAGAAGCCATGGCGGCTAGATCTGTCAGAAAAACAGCTCGAAACAAAGATAGGAGATATTTGCCTGATACGGTGGTCAAAACCTTCGGGAGATTATATAATGAATTTTTACCGACTAAAAGAAGTATCGTGCAAGAAAATGGAGTCCGGAGAGCGCATGAGGTGCCCACAAGGCAGGGGGTAGGGTGCGCCTCCCACCCTCGTGGAAGCCTCGTGTCCTTCCCGGACTGCTTCTTATTTTCCTATTTTTCTAAATATTCCAAAACAGAGAAAAATGGCCATTAGAACTGTTTTGGAGTCGGTTTACTTACCGTACCACATACCTATTCCTTTTCGGAGTCTGAAACATTCTGGAAAGTGTCCCTTATGTATTCCTCCGGGGTTACGGTTTCAATAATATTGGTTTCAACATTTATGGGATTACCTGAGATATAATGTTTGATTCTTTGACCATTCACCACCCTCGGATTTGTGCCTTCGAAGTTGTTGATTTTTAAGGCACCGGAACGATAGACCTCCTCGTTAACGTAAGGACCTTCCCATTTAGAGAGGAGTTTTCCTGCAAAAAATCTTAAACGAGAGTTGTATAGCAATACATAATGACTTGCATTAAACTCACGCTTTTATATCCTTTTGTCATGCCATATTTTAACTTTTTCTTTGAACAATTTGGCATTTTCATAGGCCTGGGTTCTCCATTCATCAGGTGAGCTAATGTCAAAAAGCCTCTTCTCACCAGCAAGTTTGAAGTCATAGTTGAGCTCTTTAATAGCCCAATATGCATTATGTTCTAGTTCGAGAGGTAAGTGACCAGCTTTACCATAAACCATTTTATAAGGAGACATACCCATAGGATTTTTATATGCAGTTCTATAAGCCCATAATGCATCATCAAGTTTGTTGGACCAATTCTTTCTAGATCTATTAACAGTCTTTTGTAAAATTAATTTAAGCTCTCTATTGCTAAGTTCTACTTGACCATTAGACTGTGGGTGATATGGAGATGCAATTCTAGGATTAACATCATACTTAGCAAGCATTTTACGAAAAGCACCATGAATAAAATGTGAACTACCATCAGTCATTAAATATCTAGGGACTCTAAACCTCGGGAAAATAACTTCTTTAAGCATCTTAATGGAGGTGTTATGATCAACACTACTAGTTGGAATAGCTTCTACCCACTTAGTAATGTAATCAACAACAACTAAAATATGTGTATACCTATTAGAGGAAGGAAACGGTCACATATAATCAAAGCCCCAAACATCAAATGGTTCAATAACAAGTGAATAATTCATAGGCATTTCTTGATGTCTACTAATATTACCAATTCTTTGACATTCATCACAAGATAAGACAAACTTACGGGCATCCTTGAAGAGAGTAGGCCAATAAAAACTACATTGCAATACCTTATGTGCAGTTCTGTCTCCAGCATGATGTACTCCATAAGCTTCGGAGTGACACTTGTGTAAGATTTGTTCCTATTCATGCTCAGGTACACAAAGTCTAGTGACACCATCTACTCCTTCTTTATAAATATGTGGGTCATCCCAAAAGTAATGTCTTAAATCATAGAAGAACTTTTTCTTTTGCTGGTATGTGAAACTAGGTGGTATAAATTTAGCAACAATATAATTAGCATAATCAGCATAACATGGAGCAGTACGAGAAGCATTTATGACATTTAGTTTTTCATCAGGAAAGCTATCATCAATAGGTAGTGGGTCATCAAGAACATTCTCTAACCTATACAAGTTGTTTGCAACGGGGTTCTCAACTCCCTTTCTATCAATAATATGAAAATCAAATTCTTGTAGTAGGAGAACCCATCTAATAAGTCTAGGTTTAGCATCTTTCTTTTCCATATGATATTTAATAGCAGCTTGATCAGTGTGAATTGTTACTTTAGAATCAACAATATAAGGTCTGAACTTATCACAAGCAAAAACAACTGCTAAAAATTATTTTTCAGTAGTAGCATAATTTCTCTGGGCATTGTCTAGAGTTTTACTAGCATATTGAATAACATTTAATTTCTTATCAAATCTTTCCCCTAGAACAACACCTACAACATAATCACTAGCATCACACATAATTTCAAAAGGTAAATTCCAATCAAGTGGCTAAACAATAGGTGCAGAAACCAAAGCTTTCTTAACTACTTCGAATGCTTCTACACAATCATCATTGAATACAAAAGGAATATCCTTTTGTAATAGGTTAGTCAGAGGCCGAGAAATTTTTGATAAGTCCTTAATAAACCACCTATAAAAACCGGCATGACCAATGAAACTTCTTATACCTTTGATGTCCTTGGGACATGACATCTTTTCAATATCATCAACTTTAGCTTTATCAACTTCAATACCTCTTTCAGAAAATACCTTCATTAACCATAAAGTGGCACTTCTCCCAGTTTAAGACAAGATTAATTTCTTCACATCTCTGCAAAACTCGATAAAGGTTGCTCAAGCAATCATCAAAAGAGGATCCATAAACAGAGAAATCATCCATGAAAACCTGACAAATCTTTTCACGAAATTCAGAGAATATAGCCATCATGCATCTTTAAAAGGTAGCAGGTGCATTATATAAACCAAAAGGCATACATCTATAAGCAAAGGTAGCGAAAGGGCAAGTGAAAGTGGTCTTTGCTTGATCATCAGCTGACACAGGTATTTGAGAGAAGCCTTAGTAACCATCTAGAAAGCAAAAATGTGTATGTTTGGACAATCTTTCTAGCATTTGATGAATGAAAGGCAAAGGTAATGATCTTTTTAGTAGCTTTATTTAATTTGCAAAAATCAATTACCATCCTATAACCTATAATAATTCTTTGTGGAATCAATTCATCTTTATCATTAGGAACGACAGTAATACCTCCCTTCTTAGGGACACAATGGACAGGACTTACCCACTGACTATCAGCAACGGGATAAATTATACCTGCCTCAAGGAGCTTTAATATTTCCTTTCTTACCACTTCTTTCATCTTAGTATTCAGCCGTCGTTGGTGATCAATAACTGGTTTGGCATCTTTCTCCAAATTTATTTTATGTTGACATAGAGTGGGACTAATGCCCTTAAGAGCATCAAGAGTATATCCAATAGCAGCGCGGTGCTTCTTCAGAGTTCTCAATAATTTCTCTTCCTCCTTCTCTGAAAGGTTAGCACTAATAATAATAGGATACATCTTATTTTCATCAAGATAAGCATATTTAATAGTATCAGGTAAAGGGTTAAGCTCAAACATGGGATCACCCTTGGGTGGAGGAGGATCCCCTAGGATTTCAACAGGCAAGTTGTGTTTCAGAATAGGTCCCTGTTTAAAGAATACTTCATCTATTTCCCTTCTTTCATTCATAAACATATCATTTTCATGATCAAACAAATATTGTCCTAGAGGATCATTAGGAGGCACGACAATAGAAGCAAGACCAATAATTTCATCCTTACTAGGCAATTCCTTATCATGGGGTTGTCTACGAAACTTAGCAAAATTAAACTCATGAGACATATCCCCTAAACCAACAGAAACAATATCCTTATTGCAGTCTATCTTAGCATTAACAATATTCAGGAAGGGTCTACCAAATATAATGGGACAAAAGCTATCTTGTGGGGAACCAAGAACAAGAAAATCAGTAGGATATTTAACCTTCCACACAAGATTTCAACATCTCTAACAATCCCAATTGGTGAAATAATATCTCTATTGGCAAGCTTAATGGTAACATCGATATCTTCTATCTCAGCAGGTGCAATACCATGCATAATTTCTTTGTATAAGGAATGAGGTATTGCACTTGCACTAGCAACCATATCACATAAGCCATGATAGCAATGATCTCCTATTTTAACAGAAATAACAGGCATGCCTACAACAGGTCTATGTTTATTTTTAGTATCAGGTCTAGCAATTCTAGCAGTCTCATCACAGAAGTAAATAACATGCCCATCAATATTATCAGTCAAGAGATCTTTAGCCATAGCAATATTAGGTTCAACTTTAACTTGCTCAGGGGGTTTGTGTGTCCTAATATTACTTTTGTTGACTACAGTTGAAACTTTATCATGATCCTTTATTCTAACAGGGAAAGGTGGTTTCTCAACATAAGAAGTAGGAACAACAGGATCATTATAAGTGATAGTCTTTTCTTCAACTTTAATAGGTGCAACTACTTTTACTTAAATGGGAGGATTACATTTAAACCACTTCTCCTTAGGGAGATCAACATGAGTAGCAAAGGATTCACAAAAGGAAGCTACTATCTCAGAGTCAAGTCCATATTTAGTGCTAAATTTACGGAAAGCATCGGTATCCATAAAAGATTTAACACAATGAAACTTAGGTGTTATACCTTACTCCTCACCTTCATCGAGGTCCCAATCTTCAGAGTTGTGTTTACTTCTTTCCAATAAATCCCATTTGAATTCAATAGTCTTCATCATAAAAGATTCAGTACAAGAAGTATCGAGCATGGGGCGATTACTGAGAGAAAGCCGAGCATAAATTTTTTGAATAATCATTTATCTTCAGAGCTCATGATTGGGCATGAATATAACATTGACTTAAGCCTCCCCCAAGCTTGAGCGATGCTTTCTCCTTCGCGAGGCCAAAAATTATATATATAATTACGATCACGATGAACAAGATGCATAGGATAAAACTTCTGGTGAAATTCCAATTTCAATCACTTATAGTCCCATGGTCCCATATCATCACATAGCCTATACCATGTCAATGCATCTCCCATCAAAGATAAAGGGAAGACCTTCTTCTTGATAACATCATCAGGCATACCTGCAAGCTTAAATAATCCACAAACTTCATCCACGTAGATTAAGTGTAAATTGGGATGCAATGTTCCATCTCCTGCAAAAGGATTAGCTAGCAGTTTCTCTATCATACCCGAAGGAATTTCAAAGTAAACATTTTCAGTAGGTTCAGGAGCAACTCTTTGCTCTACTGGTCGGGGTGAAGATACCCCGAACAAACCCCTAAAAGGATTTTGTTCCATAGTAACATGTGACAGTAAATTCCAGCACACTATATAATTTTTTCCTTACCAAATTTCACCTACCAAAGGCGCTTCACTCCCCGGCAACGGAGCCGGAAAATATTCTTGATGACCCACAAGTGTAGGGGATCTATCGTAGTCATTTCAATAAGTAAGAGTGTCGAACCCAACGAGGAGCAGAAGGAAATGATAAGCAGTTTTCAGTAAGGTATTCTTTGCAAGCACTGAAATTATCGGTAATAGATAGTTCTGTGATAAGGTAATTTGTAACGAGTAGCAAGTGATAAAAGTAAACAAGGTGCAGAAAGATGGTCCAATCCTTTTTATAGCAAAGGACAAGCATGGACAAACTCTTATATGACGGAAAGCGCTCCCGAGGACACATGGGAATTATCGTCAAGCTAGTTTTCATCACGCTTATATGATTCGCGTTCGGTACTATGTTAATTTGATATGTGGGTGGACCGGTGCTTGGGAGCTGTCCTTACTTGGACAAGCATCCCACTTATGATTAACCCCCATTGCAAGCATCCGCAACTACGACAGAAGTATTAAGGTAAACCTAACCATAGCATGATGCATATGGATCTAAACCAGCCCCTTACGAAGCAACGCATAAACTAGGGTTTAATCTTCTGTCACTCTAGCAACCCATCATCTACTTATTACTTCCCAATGCCTCCCTCTAGGTCCAAACAGTGGTGAAGTTTCATGTAGGCGACGTTCACATGACACCACTAGAGGGATGACAACATACATCTCATCAAAATATCGAACGAATACCAAATTCACATGACTACTAATAGCAGGACTTCTCCCATGTACTCAGGAACAAATGTAACTACTCACAAAGCATATTGATGTTCATAATCAGAGGGGTATTAATATGCATAATGGATTTGAACATATGATCTTCCCCTAAGTAAACCAACTAGCATCAACTACAAGGAGTAATCAACACTACTAGCAACCCACAGGTACCAATCTGAGGTTTGGATACAAAGATTGGATACAAGAGATGAACTAGGTTTTGAGTTGAGATGGGGCTGGTGAAGATGTTGATGGAGATTGACCCCCTCCCGATGAGAGGATTGCTGGTGATGACGAAGGTGATGATTTCCCCCTCCCAGAGGGAAGTTTCCCCGGCAGAACAGGTCTGCCGGAGCCCTAGATTGGTTCCGCCAAGGTTCCGCCGCGTGGTGGTGGAGTTTTTCCCCAAAGCTTGCTTATGATTTTTCCTCGACAAAAGACCTCATATAGCAGAAGATGGGCATCGGAGGGCCACTAGGGGGCCCATGAGGCAGGGGCGTGCCCAAGGGGGTAGGGCGCGCCCCCACCCTCGTGGCCAGGGTGTGGCCCCCCTTTGGAACTTTCTTCGCTCATTATTTTTTATATATTCTGGAAATAACTTTCGTGAAGTTTCAGGACTTTTGGAGCTGTGCAGAATAGGTCTCTAATATTTGCTTCTTTTCCAGCCCAAAATCCCAGCTACCGGCATTCTCCCTCTTCATGTAAACCTTGTAAAATAAGAGAGAATAAGCATATGTATTGTGACATAATGTCTAATAATAGCCCATAATGCAATAAATATCGATATAAAAGAATGATGCAAAATGGACGTATCAGTAGTACATATTGAAATCTACTAAAGGATATATATTCCAAACAATACGATAATCTCTCTAACCAAGGTAGGGATGAGGAGTAAACGGAGGGAGTAGTAAAATTTTCTCCTTGTCCTGTGAGCCACCACGCGCGTGGGCGAGGGAGCGGGCATAAGGCGTAGTAAGCAAGATTCACCTCGTCCTGCGAGCCACCGCGCCCGTGGGCGGGGGAGATGGTGTACTAAGAAGCTTCTCCTTATTCTGCGAGTCGATGGGACACATCAAAAGTAATACAGACAGAGCATCTCGAGTGTATAGAGCATTGCCTCTAAGGTAGACCCCACATGGTTTGCCGCTTTTTTAACATAACACGTCAAGTCACAATTTGTTTGTTCACTCGTGGTAGACGATCCTCCATCAAGTGGACAACCAGTACACTTGTTAAATTACCACGTGTCTGCCTTTTCGTACAGAAATCAGCTCCACCGTGCACCCGCGCGGGTGTGGTTGGGAAATATACGGGAGTACGTGCACCTCTTCTCTTCGTGCATGTCCCCCACTCACCTGGGTGTGTGTGAGAGAGATACAAACCTAGACCTATGGCATTTGCATTCGTGAGTGTTTTTTGTTTGGGGTGATTTCATGAATGTATTTGTGGGAATATGTGTCGATGACATCTCAAACAAAAATTTCACACATGCAATGTGTGTGAAATAGAGGCCTATCAATAGCATACATAGAGGGGGCGATCCACGAGAAGAGAGGGAGGGGTCATAGATATCATAGAGTCGAAGAGAGGATCAAGTGGGTGGGTGCGAGATCGATGAAGAGAGCCACCAAAATTGTGTATGTGCAAGTCAAAGATATAGGGTGACTAACCTACTAGAACATCGGAGGACACATGCAAGTTTGTGTGTGGTAGGGAGACATTACTAGAGTGCTCAATGTATCGGTGTGTGTGGGGAGGAGGGGGCACTACTAGGAAAAGGCCTACTAATGGCGCACCTAATTTGGCCATTAATGGCGCATTAGTGGTGCGCCATTAGTGCCATGCCATTAGTATATTTTACTAATGGCGCACCACTGGTGCGCCATTAGTATCTGGTACAGTAATGGCGCACCTCAGATGCGCCATTAGTATATACAACAGTGCGCCATTAGTATGCCTCCCAGGGGGCCATGTATACCCAGGTGCTTTGGCATACTAATGGCGCACAACAACAAGATGCGCCATTAGTAACTTCGGCATACTAATGGCACACTGTTTAATGATGCGCCATTAGTATCCTTTGGCACACTAATGGCGCACTGTGATGTGATGCGCCATTAGTATGAATATTAGGTTTTTTTTTAATTTTCTGTTTTTTGCACAGGTTACAAAATGTATAATTGGACAAAATATAGACAGCACACATCAACAACAGATTCATCAAATACAATAGAAGATTAGTCTCTGAATACAATTCATCATATTAGTCTCCGAATACAATTCATCATATTAGTCTCCGAATTGAAAAGACTGAACAAAGATAGAACATTATATTACAAGTCTCGAGACCGCGAGTAGCGAGTTTGTCTTCACATTACAAGTCGATATCGATCATCTAAACTACCATCACATAGAAGAGAGCTGCGGTCATCACGATGAGCATCATCATGATGAAACTCGTCTTCATCCGGTTCCTCCAACGTTCCCTCCCCTCTCCCGCTAGATAGCGGGCGTATCTAGATTCGGCCTCGGCCCTAGTGGCATTTCAATATTTCTACTTAACACAACAGAATTACCCCAACCATGTATGTTAAATTAAGAGATGCACATATGGAGGCAATTGGATCACCTACAGTAGCTGTCCATGAGCAAAGTTGAGGACGCACGGGGCAGGGGCAGCAGGATGCAGCTTGGGGACATGGTCGGGGAAAACAACCAGCAACAGCAACTTGGGTACTCGGTCGGGGAACACAACCAGCAGCAACAGCAGGTCTATGGAACACAACCTGAAATCACATGGGAAGTTATTTATGCTGTAATTTTACTAGCAGGAGATCATACAAACCTACTTCAGTACTGATTTGTGTATATATAAGTCCCAAAGCCGGTCCAGTTTGAGAACTTAAGATCTGAATTTGAACATTCTAAATTTCACAGTTAGTTGAGGCTAACTGTTTTAGATGTAATGTAACAATTGAGACATCAATTGGGCACAACTTAGTTAGCTACTAATGTTCAGGAAATTCAAAGAGTGTATGTTCTAGCTAACAAAAATATAATACCATGCTTAGGAACTCGGAGCGAGAAAAAGTATGTGTCGCTTAAGAGCTACCACAATTGATACTGGTCAAGGATAAAAACAGGTAGATATCATATAATTCTCATCAGGATCATACATTGAATTCATTAAAGTCTATAGATTCATTTCTTAGATATTGAATTGGGAAATCACAAGAAAAGTAGATTAACCAATGTGTCCAGATAACACAAGAAGGCAAGCACTAGTAAACATTGACTCTCGTGCCACTACATGTACATAACAAGTATTTGACACATTCCTGCAAGCATGCAAATATAGGCAGTATTATTTTTCTAATGAAATACATGACATATTCTCCTCGCGTATTCTCCAATCAACCACTTGACGGTGGCCAGAGCGAAACGAACAAAGGGAGAGACAAGTCGTCACCTTGCAACAAGGGGACTCATACCCAGCCAAATCGAAACAAATGGAACCCGTGGTGGCAACTTCTATATAAAACATTTGCTCAAAATGATGCTCAAGAGGAAGACACACTTTCTCAACATTGCATTCAATCATATAGACCAAATTGCAAAAATAAGAACACTGGATAATCATAGTCTAGATCACGCTGCAAAAAAACATCAAAATCATAGAACATATAGGTTGCATCATGATTCTAAGAAACAATGTGCTAGAGAAGTAGGCTTGCAATGCAAACTTTCTGCAAAGGGTTGCAAAACAAACTACCAACAGCCGCAAAAGCATGTGAACTAAATAAATCCTAATAACAAACAGAGGGCACCAAGAAAGAAATACAATAAACATGTGAAGTAAATCCTACTAGCAACTTCATTTTAGCACCAACAATCAGAAGAATGAGCATGTTAATTAGATTGTACACGCCTACACACACAAAATTCAAAACTATTACTAAGGCGAGAGGGGAAAGATATGGGGCGGTAAGTGTCGACGAAGGACTCGTCCATCTCCCTCCGCTCCTCCTTAGTCTTCCTCATCCATGGCTTATTCTCTTGAACCTGCATGCAGCACCGCCCCATTCCTACAGACAACCAGACAAGATGTGCACAAACTGCACAAATCAGATGCAGAGATAATAACAAAACAAACAAGAAGAAGGCAAGGGGAGGATGGTTTCAGGCGCTAGGAGAGATGGAGAGAGGCGACATCCACACAGTTCACTGAATATCTCAGACATTGCATCTTCAGGTCTAACAAGGCAGGGAGTGGGAGGGGGTTACCTGCAGCTGCAGGGTGGGAGTTGGGCGAGGTCCATGGTGACCTTCCTTGCTTCCTCCCTCCCTGCTCGGGTTTTTTCTTCTTCTCCTGCAGCAATGGAAAGGGAGGACCATGGCATCACCAACAGTACAGAACTGAGCAACAAACAAAAGTAGAAGAAAATCGAAATCAAAACGAATCAGGCACCTTGATGATGGAGCTCCATGGATGGCTTGGAGAAGGTTGGAGCAGAGGAGGCGCAGCGAGCACAGGGTCTTCGAGCGCCCCGAGGGAGGAAGGAAGGAGGCGGTAGCGGGGCGACGCAGCCGATCTCCATCGCTTCGCGTGGGTCCTGGCCGCCGGGTCGATCTGGGACTGGGAGAGAAGGTTCACGCGACGGATGTAGGGGCTCGCCAGTGGGGAGGTCGCCGGGGTGGGGGTGTTGGGCGGCGGCGGCGGCGTCGTGGGATGGGCATGAATCAGGAGGGGAATGGAAGAGACAAAGAGCTGCGCGGGCACGACACGGTCGAAGGGCGAGAAGAAGAGGGGGAGGGATCGGAGGAGGTGACGGAAGCGGTGTGTCGATCTGGATCGGAGGAGGCAACCAGTCCGGCGGTGGCGACCAGTCCACGACGGCTAGTGGAGGGGTGGGCGGAGGCGAGGGGAGGGATCTGAGGTGGGGAGGGGAGAGGTGGGTGGCGGCAGCGAGGATCTGTGGTGGGGAGGGGAGGGGTGGGTGGCGGCAAGGGGAGGGGTGGGTGGCGGCAAGGGGTGGGTGGCGACTAGGGTTCGCTGCGCGGGGAGAGAGAGGAGTGAGAGGGTGAGGTGCGGGCCGTTGGATCCAGGAGCTGCGCACTTACTAATGGCGCACCAACCCTAAATGCGCCATTAGTAATCCAGGTTACTAATGGTGCACCTTCTGGTGGTGCGCCATTAGTAGTTTTGCAAAAAAAACATACTAATGGCGCACTGTTCAACAGTGCGCCATTACTAGTTTAAACTAGTAATGGCGCACGGTGGAACAGTGCGCCATTAGTAGTTTTGCAAAAAAAGAAATAAAAAATATAATAAAAAAAACATTAGTGGCGCACTTTCCGACAGGTGCGCCATTACTAGTTACAACTAGTAATCAACTAGTAATGGCGCACTGTGTCTGGATGCGCCATTAGTATGTTTGGACAGGCGCACTAGTTCAAAAAAAATTGATGCTAATGGCGCACCCTGGGCCAGGTGCGCCATTAGTAGTTTCAACTCTAATGGCGTATCAGAAGGTGGTGCACCATTAGTATATACTAATGGCGCACCGCTTGTCTAGTGCGCCATTAGTGTCAATCCCATCTATAGCCCTTTTTCTAGTAGTGGGGAGGCAAAGGCCTAAACTAGAGAGGTAGAACGACTAGTATATGTGTTGAGAAGGAGAGACCCAGCTATGTCTTGAGGGAGATCAGTCGACATCCATACATAACTGAAGGATGGGAAATAGGTTGGACAGAGAAAGAGAGAGAGAGAGAGAGGAGAGAGGGGGAGATGGGTAGAGTGCTGGATGGGTAATGGAGTTGCTTCTAGAAGATGGTGGGAGAGGCCTACTAGACAAACTGAGGGTAGAACTGCAATATTATCAATAAGAGTGGGGATGTGTTTCCGTGTGTGCCTGTGCGTGATAGATATGTCAGGACGCATGCATGGATGATGAAGGGGAACCATGTGTTTGGTAAGCAAACCTAACTAGATCGGTAGATCAATTGTTGTTTGTCGGAGGAAGGGAGAGACATAACTAATGAGGTAGATCAATCAACGCGTGGGGAAAAACGAGTTATAAGGACATAGCTAGCTATATTTATAGCGGGAGATCGGCCGGTGTACATCCATTTTTAGAGGCAAATAAGGCCCATTGAGACGGATAGACAAAGAGAATGGAGCTAGGAGGTGGTGCGAGATGCCGAGCTACTAGCTAGATAGGGGGAGGAGTGTGCGATTGTGAGATCGATGAAAAGAGGGGCGAGAGTTTACATGTGTGTGGGACCGTATGAGAGACATGAGGCATGGACACAGAAAGGAGGAGATGGAAGGTGTGTGTGTATGTTGTAGGCAGATAATGTTGGAGAGGTTTATTGATCGGTGTGTGTCGGAAAGGAGTTGTGGAGACTGTGAGAGAATGACCAAAAAAAGAATGTGCGCGATGGATGGAATGGTGAGGGAGGGGGAGAGCGAGGAGGGCGTGTGCATGCACGAGTGAAAGTTAGTGCTAGCTACAAAGGTTAGACGATTGTGTGGGTGTAAGAGACTAACAAAGATGATAATTTGATATGAAAGTCGATTCATATATTTGAATAGGAGATCATAGTGTTATAAACATATGCATGCATGAATATAGCTGTGATACACATGCTGTGGTTTTGCACATGTTATACCATAACGTGATAATGCATGGCGTTTGCAACTCACAGCTAAATGTAGAACAATCTAAACCATACTATACAATGAACAATCTCACATTTTATTTGAATTTGTGATAATGTGTGGCATTTGCAGCTTACAACTAAATATCAAACAATCTAAACAATACTATATATCAAACATTCTCACATTTTATTTGAATTTGTGGTAATGTGTGGCGTTTGCAACTCACATCTAAATACTTGTAGAAGTAGGGGCGGGGCACCATACATTATGTGATAAACATATTATACATATGACACATGGTTTAGATTATGAAGATCTAGCTAGAGCTTGAAATGTACTATGATTTGAAATCAACATAAAGTGGATTCAAAAATTCGAGTTCGAGTTCATATAGTACACATAGTTCATATCTAACTCGATAGTAATCATGTGGTGTGCTGTGAAGATAATACACAAATGATGATTTAACTTGACAATAATGATGATTGTAAATCTTATTAAAATAGAGAAACGAATTCAAATGTTTTGACTTCACAACAATCATTATTACAGATCTTATTCAAATAGAGAAACGAATTCAAATTTAGTTCATATTGAAGCGGTAGTATATACGTTTGGAATGCACTAAAATGTTCATTTGAATAGCAGGTTGCATGCATTATACACGCAGTGAAATATTTTAATTGAACATAACATGATTCAAAGTTTTGAATGGCATTTGTAGTGTGAATTTATTTGGTACAGTACAAGGGACTAGACTCTCTTGTGTGGTGCGAATTGATTTCTTTTTGTTTTTTCGTCGACGGAAGTGCGAATTGATTTGGTACAGTACACGTTAGGCTTGTCCAGAAATTTCAACCCACGCCTTATTACCCCGAAATATTTAAAATACTTCTTTGTCTTGTTGTGCTCCGAAAACTCCCTCCATCTCAACCCGCGCCTTGCTCTCCCAAAATTACAACACGCGCGAAGACTCCCACCTCCTGCGAAATCCCGACACACGAAATGCCCGTGATACCCCTGAACCGAAAGAACCGCCTAGCACAAATCGGCGGGGGTACTTCCGTAACTTACCCCACATTTCGGACAAGAGGGTCCCTAAGCCATGGTTCCGCACTCCCATGCAATCAACCCACCCATTCGTACAATGAGGCCATGAAAACCCGCGAAGCCCCACACCCTCCTCCGTCGACCACTCAGCTGGAGCCTCTTCCCCGACGACATCGTCCATAGCAACACCTCAACTTCCCTCATCCACTGTACCAGATGAGGATCCGTCGTCGATCTCATCGTCCCACCAGTTCAGCCACCCCGTCCTCCACCTCCAAGATGCTACCCCGATATTCCCCTCATCTTTCGCACCACCTCCATTCCCACACCGCCATCTTCACCTGCACCACCGGAAGAGCAGCATCATCACCGTTTCCTCGGATGAAGCTGAAGCCTAATCAGCGCCAACAAAGATACTGTACACTAATTGTCGCATTTTCTTTTTGATTCGATCTCATGATGCTGCCGGTGCTCGGTCCTGTGCCGACATGGTGCGGCTTCATCCACGGCGGCATTGCCAACCACTTCCTCCATGGCGTCGCTCCCTCGGTGGCGACATCCACATTAGTAGGAGCTGCTGCTACTTTAGCTCTCGGTTGCTCTGCTGCTCTGCTCTTGCTCTCGGTCCCCTGCCTGGTCTGCTCTTGCTATTGCTCTTGTTCTTGCTGTTGCTCGCGCTGCTGCTCTTGCTCTTGCTTGCGATGCTGCTCCGATTTGGCTACACTTCAGTCGACTGAATTGACTTTTGGGTCAGTCGATTTTCAGGGGGTGGGGGGCTCGCCGGAGTTAAGGAAGAACCAACCGCAGCGGGGAGGGGTCTCATTGGAGACGTACCCCACTGTCTATCTTAGGGTTCAAGGTGGTAGCGGTGGTCGCCGGCGGTGGTGGGGCGGTGGCGTGGGGATTGCCGGAGAAAAAGCTCGGCATGGGGGGCCTAGAGGGATGGTCGGGGCGGCGGCAGACTGGCAGTGGGGAGTGTTTTGTGGGCGGGGCGGTGGCGCACCGCTGGCCACGGGCGGCGGGGGCGGCGGTTTGGCCGGTGGTGTCAGTCGACTGATGCTTCTACACGACCAGCTGCCCAGCTCTCGCACGCACTGCTTCTACTGCTTTTCTGCTACTAGTGCGTTTAGTTTCGACAGTTAAATTTAGTTTCGGCGGTTAAGTTCAGAGATGAGCGGCTGATGTATTTTACATCTAGCACTTTGTGGTTATTTATTTTACATCATCTATTGGAGATGCTATTAGAAGTCCACTCAGGTTAACATTGTCTCTCTTGTCCTGCTTCAGCCTCGGCGTCGTACAACTCACCGGAGCTGCTCCAACAACGAAACCCTCCATCACAGCAGAGCAGTACCCCGGGCTCCATCTCCAGACGCCTAAGATCTTCTTCCCCTCCTCCGACAGCCAAGTTAGCCAGAGCATCCTCACCGACCAACCCAATCAGGCTGAGATCGACATGGCTTCGCCAAAGAGGTTGTACACTTGGTGCATATCTTTTTTACTCTACATGTTATATATATTGTCCATTGAGCACAAGTAGTAACGTGAAATACGATTATTTTCTCCTACTATATGACAAGCAATGAGGTACTAGGCAACTTAGCTATCCGTGATGGACTCTCTTCAACGCCATCATTATTTTTCTCTGCGCTTTCAGTTGTGCATTTGTCGATGGGCCTAGGATTTGAGCTAGTAGGGCTTTGGACTGGGTCCAAAGTAGTAGAAGTAGCACAAAAAACATTTTTTGAGTTTAGGCTTTTCCTTGCTAAAGCCTTCCTACTAGAATCGCCAGTGCTTGAAAGGAAAAGTGAAGGAAAAACATAGGAATTGGAAAGTTTCCTCTGGTACTACTATTCATGCATTTGGTTCAAAGGAATGGAGCAAAGGAAAATTGTTGGATTTGTTCCTTTAGTGTCTCTTTGAAAGAAAACCGTAGGAATTTTAATATCCACTTGTCCTCCTTTTCAAATTCCTGTTCAAGAAGCACATGACTAAGAGATAGTAGCATAATAGCATTATAACCATACATTTTCTTGTGGTTTGACTTAATCTCACCATGCTTCTCTGCATCATGTGATCTTCCAATTCTTGTGAACCAAACACCCAGATTGGCAGAAATCCTGTGTTTTTAAATTCTCTACTTTGCACATGCATTCCTATCCTATTATTGTGTATTTCCTATCCCCACGTTGTTAGAATTCTCCAATTCAAACGATCCCTTACAGAATTACTTCTCTTACAGATAGTTGTCAAAGAAAACCTTGTGTTGTTTGTCCCGCTCCTGCTACACCGTCGTCCACCCCAGCTCAGCTGCTCCAACGACAGAAGGGTCCAGCACACCAGGGATCCGGCCTCAGATCTTCTTCCCCACTGCCGGCAGCCATGATAACAACATTACCATCATCAATAGAGCAGATGACCTCAAGGACGGGTCCGCAAGAGAGGTCGCACTCTTTCGTGTCTACTTACGTAATGCATCTCTTAATATTACAGGCTACTTTATCATCCTGTTCACCGATTAGACTTTGAGTCAGCTCCAAACTAATGGTCAAACTTGAGTTTTTAAATGGTTCTGGGGTACATATCGGGGCCACAATCAATAGTATCTATCTACTATCTGGTTAATCTCTGGTGTCTACTATGAGTTTAATGTTGGGTGGGAAACAAATAGTAAAGAAGCCATTATCTGTATTTTTTAACTTAAGACATTATTTGCCTACTATCATTGGTTTTGGGTCTATCCACAGGTTGCTACCATCACTTTGGATTTTTGCATACACTCCTTACATAATCTCACTATGTTTTATTTCTATGCATGTTAATTATTGTACACAATGGAACTGAACATGTAGAGCAAAAGAGACGAGCCTTGTGTGGCAATAAAATTTCATGCAGAGGTCGCTCCATGGTAAGCGCAAAGGCAGCCCCCCTCCACCCATTTCGGATTGTAATCGAGAGGAAGATATCTGTTCTGAGGGGGATTCACAAGGAGAAGACCACTCCTATTTACCCCATGAGGTCTTCGCTCTAACTTGGCATGCTGATGTTGGTTATATCATGCATATGGTGCCTTGCTTTGCTTACTTTATACATCAAATATGTCATCGGCTTAGTTTAGACATGCTTTGTGTGAATGCCATCTGTTTAGTTTATTCATTGTTTATGTGGATTATATATGCAACGCCATCTTGTTTAGCTAGGCATCATATATGTGAATTTTTCAATGCCATCCTGCTTAGCCAATCATCTTATATGTGAATTATATCAGACCATCCTTTTTTTCGTTACGTATTACATTTGTCAACAATGTTAGTACATTCAACTACTCTTCATGTGCATCATCCATTTGACATGGTGATGGAAAATTCTGGAGTCAAACAAGGTCTTCAGAGCAGACTATATGCTATCTGTTGAAGCGCATATCTCGCTGGTTACAGATAGCTCCTCATAGGAGGATTTAGAGACAGATGACCAGTCCTATCCCCCCTGAGGTGTATGCTCTAACTTGGCAGGGTTATGTTGCTCATATCGTGTGTATGGTGTCATGCATTGCTATGTAATTTGATTAGTTTAGATATGCTTTGTGTGAATGCCACCTGTTTAGTGTCTAATTACCATATATGTGAATTATGCATTGCCATCTTGTTGCAAGACATTATATATGTGACTTATGCAATGATATCTTGTTGCAAAGGCATTATTTATGTGAATTATGCAATGCCATGTTGTTTAGCCAATCATCATGTATGTGAATTATAGCATGCTATCATTTTTTTGTATTATGTGTTCCATTTGTCAACAACGTTTGTATATTCAACTACTCTTCCTCCGCATCAGCCATTTGAAGCGGTGATGGAAGTATTTGGAGTGAAAACATGGTATTCAGAGCAAACAATGTTACCTGCTGAAGCAGACATCTTGCTGGTTACAGAGAGCTCCTTAGAGGAGGATTCAAAGATTGATGACCAGTCCTATTTCCCCCCTGAGGTCTATGGTCAAACTTGGTAGGGTTATATTACCCATGTCATGCATGTTGTCTTGCATTGCTTAGTTTTTACATCATATATGGATTTCCATATCCTTACTTGATTACTATATAAATCATATATTTGAATTATATCATGCCATCATGTTTACATGCACATCATCTATCTGAACTATAGCATGGCAACCCATTTAATAAGGACATCATATAGTTATATCATCTCATCCTTTTTAGTGTTTATAGTCATCATCTTTTGAATTATGTCATTCTATCCGTGAATTATATCATGCTATCATGTTTCCATAGGCGGCATGTATGTGAATTATGGCATGCCAACCTATTTAAGAAACACATAATATAGTTATATCGTGTCTTCCTCTTTACATAGTCATCATAATTTGAACTATGTATTTCCATCTTTTTTAGTTAGCCATAATAATGGGAAATTGTGTCATGCTATCCTGTTTAGTTAGACATCATATATGTGAAATCGTGTTGTGCTATCCTATTTGGTTAGACAACATAAATGTGGATTATTTCATGCCATCTTTTATTCCCCACTATCCATTGCACCTGTCTATCATACAATGTATGTACGTTCAATTACTTTTATTGTTTATTAGCCATTTGAATTGGAGAGGGTGATGGCAGTATCTAAGGGAGTAACAACACGGTATTCAGAAAAGATAGTGCTACCAGTTGATGCAGATAGAACCACGGTTGTACTTGCCCAAGAACCAGCCCCACCACACATAATCCAGACTCTCGCAGATTGTACCCCTGCCCAGTTGGACAGAGAACCAGCTACACCCCTTCTAATCCCAACCCCAGCAGATAGTAACCTAGTTCTAGTTGACACAGCACTGTCTCCACCATAGAGCACTCAAACACGAGCAGTTAGTAAGGGAACTGCAGTGCCCAAAGCACGACTACCACCACTCCGAATACCAACTCAACGCTTAAAGGAGAAGAGGAATTCTTCTCAGGTCAGGTTTTGTAGCTATGGTTCATACTCCTTTGCTCTTGCGTCACTGTATTTAGTCATACCAACTATTTACAAATTTTATGGATGGAATTGAAACTCCAATGGCGCAACAGGTATGTTTTAAACCCGTTTCTTTAACTAGTTTGCTGTTGTAACTTGCTCTATGTTGATCTCAGTTTCAATTGAATAAACAGTATGTTCTCATGTCATGCACATTACAACTGTTGTTATTGCTCTATAGTTTCCCACGCTTATATTTTGTCTATTCTGCTTTGTCTTGAACAAATATTATTTGAACTGTGTCTCTATCTTGATTTGGCAACAAAAACTAGAATGATATAGACCATAAAGTGACCATGGTACATAGATATATGTTTGTTTCGTGCTGTTATCCTGTCCACTTGACTACTGAACTGATTTACCAAAATGAGTTTCATATACAACATGGTAAACCTGTGAGGTGTCTTCTTGTTTCTCTTTTAGAATGGAGACAAAATATTTGAGAACAGTACTGTAACATCCCAAATTTTCAATTTGGAATGTTACACATTAGATCATCATGCATATCATATTTTATTTTGCATTTTGGTTGATCCTAGAAATTCTACGCAACTCAATGACCCACGGAGAGAGTTGGGGATTTCGTTATTTTCATATTTGAGTTTTCTCAAATTTTGAGAATAGGATCATTTGATTTTATTTATTTTATCATCAATTATTTCTATTACAAAAATATGAGAGAGGGAATAAAATGACTTTCCCAAATAAAAGAAATATTGAGGATTTAATAAAAAAATCAAATAAGATTTTATTTTGGATTTTTTCGGTGTTTTAATTGAATTTAGGAAAAAGTACGTTTTTCAAAATTGCATTTAGGGCCCAAATAAATGTTCACCTTGTGCGGCTTGATTTTAGAAGCCCGTGAAAATTTATTTCGGAATTTTTGGAGTCCGTTTAGTATTTTTTTATTTTTCTTCCGAGCAGAATAATTTTAAAAAAACGAACCGACTTCGGGCCGTACCCGAGCGGGATACCGCCCGGGGGCAGCCTTTAAATAGCACCGCCCCGAGCCGCCCCAGCCCATCAGCCCCGCCTCGATCCGCGTGCGCCACCGAAGCCGCCGCCGCCGATTCCGCCGCCCGAGGTTCGTCGCGCCTCGTTTTCCATGCCGAAAAAAATAAAAAAATTCGGCATTCGTCGTTTTTCTTTTTCTAGGATTAAATCCGCGATTTTTCTGATCGCGATTCCTGATCCGATTTTCGTTTTAGTTTAACTTTTCGCTCGTTTATCGGAATCAGGCGATTCAAGCGCCTAGGGATTCGTCTCGAAACCCACTATCCGTTTAACCAACTTAAACAAGTTTTTGTTACTGTAAAATTTGCCCTAGATCCAGATTAGTAGAACGAAGTTGTTTTCTTTCGCAGTTTGTTTTCCGTTGCTTCATTCGATTTGATTCTTTTTGCCAACCGGAGTTCTTAAGTTGAACCTTCTGGTTAGATCTCTTATTTGAGTTTTACCTGTGCATTACATGAGTACTTATTGTATGCTTGTTTGTTTGTCTGCGATAGAATACCCGGAGTGCGTCGCATGTTACTTCGAATCGTTAGGTTTCACGGATCATCAGCAAGGCAAGTAACACTTTGATCATACCTTTTCTACTACCCAGTTTTTTTGCATTAGATCAATCCTCACACATTGCATGATTAGGATCTAATTAAATTGTGGGATGGGAAGTAGATGAGGTAGTACCTATTACCTGTTTATTATCAAACCTTTGGGAGTTACTTCTACGTTTGCTTATTGTGCCATGCTATGCTAGTAGACGTGGATTGGGTGAGTGAAATCCATGACAGATGTGAGATTGTTAATTAATGGTTTATCTAAGGTGGCAACTTAAACACACATCTGGGTGGATTGAGGCACCTGGGTATTCCAGGACTTGCCTGTTTTCTTTTGGACCACCACCCAGGCTCAAAGGGATCATGAGACCATTCATACTAGAAACTTCCGTGTGCAGCCACAAGCTATTATCGGCTCTAGCATAGTTGACTAAGTCATGCGAACTCTTACAGTGGTAGACTAGCAGATGTAGGGGATGTAGGTGGTACAGTCTACCCATTGTAAGGTGCTAGCGCTTCTGAAAGACTATGTCTCGGTCATCCGTCTTCTCAAACACCATGTAGTGCGAGAAACCAAACAGAGGCGATCGAGTCTTGTGGGGAAAAGTGCGCAAACCTCTGCAGAGTGTAATAAACTAATCATGGTTAGCCATGTCCCCGGTTATGGACATCTTGAGTATCTAGTACTTGGATTTTCATGTGAATCTCAACATGTTACTCTAAATTAATTTTGTTGGGTTATGTTTAATGATGATATTTAATTGGGATTGAGAATGCTGTCAACCATTCTCAATGTTTAACAACCACCATGTTAGTTAAATAAATTTATTCCTTTGAAGTAGGGAAAAATTGGCTTTACGCAAAACTGTAACCATAGAGCTTTCCACCAGCCAAATATGCATATAGTATAGTTGTTTCATTCCATTACTCTCTATGTGTTACATTCCAGCATATTCCATGTGCTGACCCATTTCGGGCTGCAACGTTAATGTTGCAGACTTTTCAGACGGCGATTAAGGAGTTTTAGGTCGTGGTCCTATACTCAGTGATGCCGTTGGAGTTGATGGACTCACTTATCTTCCAAGCCTTCCGCTGTTATCGTTATTAGATGGCCTTAAGCCATATTTATTGTAATAAGTTCTCTTTTGAGACACTCGAAAGCACAAGTGCTCCCTGGGTGATTTTGGTAATTAATGTCAACATATCTCTTGTTGGACTAATATTTTCATCTAGTATATTCCAGAAAGTTCAACAAAGGCGTGGCATGGACAAGAGGATGTGGAACCCCTTCAAGATGCTAAGGACAAAGATTGGCAAAAGCTCAAGACTCTTCATTTCTATTTTAGTGATCCAAGATCACATTGAGTCCATAGGAAAAGTCAATACTATTAAAAGGGGATGAGGTGTTCCTTAATGGTTTACTTGCTCAAAACTTAGTGATATGCTCCAAAGCCCTCAACCACTTTTTCAATCCAAATATGTCCTAAACCTAAAAGTCAAACTCGGCCCCACAGATTTGATCTATTCGGCGCCACCAAGTTCACTTGACATAGACACTGCCAGAAACCCTAATCAGTTTGGCCTCACTGATTGGAATCTCGGTCTCACCGAGATGGCCTTGCAAACTCTCTGTTGCCTGTTGTAATAATTTTGGACTCACCGACATGTCCAATCGGTCCCACCGAGTTTGCCTGACCAACTCTCTGTTTGCTCATTGCTGGAATCGGTCTCACCGAGTTCACGCAATCGGACACACCGAGATAAGGTTTTGCCCTAACCCTAGCGCATCGGTCCCACCAAGAATCCTAACGTTCACATTTTGAATTGAATCGGTCCCACCAAGTTCACCTATTCGGTCTGGCCGAGTTGGGTCAAATGCGTGTAACGATTAGATTTCGTGTCGAGGCAATATATACCCCTCCACCCCTTCTCTATTCAAGAGAGAGCCATTAGAACGTGCATGCAGTTCCACTACTCATTTTCCAAGAGAGAACCACCTACTCATGTGTTGAGACCAAGACATTCCAATCCAACCACAAGAATCTTGATCTCTAGCCTTCCCCAAGTTGCTTTCCACTCAAATCATCTTTCCACCATTGCCAAATTTGTGAGAGATAGTTGAGTGTTGGGGGGACTATCATTTGAAGCACAAGAGCAAGGAGTTCATCATCATCACACCATATATTACCTTTTGGACAGTGGTGTCCCCTAGATTGGTTAGGTGTCACTTGGGAGCCTCCGTCAAGTTTGTGGAGTTGAACCAAGGAGTTTGTAAGGGCAAGGAGATCGCCTACTTCATGAAGATATAACCAAGTGAGGCAAGTCCTTCGTGTGCGATGGCCATGGTGGGATAGGCAAGGTTTATTCTTCGTGGACCCTTCATGGGTGGAGCCCTCCGTGGACTCGCGCAAACTTACCCTTCGTGGGTTGAAGTCTCCGCCAATGTGGATGTACGATAGCACCACCTATCGGAACCACGCCCAAAATCTCCGTGTCTCCAATTATGTTTGCACACTCCAATCCCATCCCTTTACATTCTTGCAACTTGCATGCTTTACTTTCCGCTGCTCATATACTCTTGCCATACTTGTTGAAATGTATTATGAATCCTTTAACCTGTGCTAAAACTCGACCTCAACTTGAAGTATTTAAAAACTGCCACTTTTGCTTGTTGAGGGTCTAATCACCCCCCTCCTCGAGACACCTCTTCTCGATCCTTTCATCAGGATTTGGCAGCCGGAGGGTGTTACCGTGCGCGTTGTAATTTCAGGATAGCAAGGCGCGGGTTGTGAAGGCTCGAGTTTTGGGAGCATGATATCTAAATTTTCAGGATAACAAGGCGCGGGTTGAATTTTAGGGACAAGCCTAATGTGTAATTATGTATGTACCAAATCAATTCGCACTTCCTTTAATGAAAAAAATGAAAAAAACTATTTGCACCACATAAAAAGAGAGTCTTGTCCCGTTTGACTGTACAAATGCTATTCAAAGCTATGAATCCATGTTATGTCCAATTAAATTTTTTTGCTGGCTGTATAATGCATGTAATCTACTCATACGAACATTTTAGTGCATTCCAAATGTATATACTACTGCTGCAATTCAAACTAAATTTGAATTTGTTTCTCTATTTGAATAAGAACCTACAACCATGGTTGTTGCCAAGTTAAACCAACATTCGTATATTATCTTAACAACACACCACATGATTACTATAGAGATAGATATGAACTATGTATACTATATGTACTCGAATTCAAAATGTTGAATACACTTGATGTTGATTCCAAATAATAGTACATTTCATGTACTAACTAGATATTCATAATCTAAACCATGTTCCATACACACACTGTGTTCATCGGACAAAGTATAGTGCCCCTCCCGGTACATTATGAAAAGTATTTAGCCCTGAGGTGCAATAGCCACACATTATCACAAATTCAAATAAATGTTCTATAGCTATACCCCTATATAGTGTGCGGATAACTTTTAAAGATGGTCGTTGGATGAAGCCAATCCCGTAGTGCAGAGATGGCAAATCAGAGTACTACTGGCCATTGGATATCATCTACATTCCACCAGATTCTACCACATGTACAATCTAGAAGACTCCATGGTTGAACTTAAGCATAATGCACAAACCTCAAAACACAAGCACTTCTCCTTTGTTCTAGAATCTTCCATATCATAATTGACCAAACTTTTTTTCTAGATGAATGCCATTATTTGTTTTTACTATATGCTTTACAATGCACAAGTCCATGAATCTTAAAATAGATTAACTTTTTTATAAAAACTAATTGATTTCGAATGAGATGAACTATAAGAATTAAACGAACAACTACATCATGCATAAATGACTCAAAGCTTACATGCTATAGTGTGTTACTTCTTCATAATTTGGTTGCCAAATCTCATGCGTGCAATGCACGTGTACCTTACTAGTATTATATGTAGGATAACATTTTCATAACCACACCATGTGTATCACCATTATATATATTCATGCATGTGTCAGTTTAAACCACTTTGATCTCTTGTTCAAATATCTGAATCCACTTTTTATAATGAATTACAATCTCCGTTTGTATTTTACACCCACACAATCATCTTCTCTTTGTAGCTAGCGCTAACTTTCTCTCGTGCATGCACATGCCCGCCCCCTCTCTCCCTCCCTCAGGCTCCCCTCCATCGCACACATTCATTATTTCTCTTTAGGTCGTTCACCCATGGTCTGTGTAGCCCCCCCCCCTCGTGTAACATCCCAAATTTTCAATTTGGAATGTCATACATAGGTCATCATTGCATATCATATTTTATTGCATTTTGGTTGATCCTAGAAATTCTAAGCAACTCAAGGACCCACGGAGAGAGTTGGGAACTTCATTATTTTCATATTTGAGTTTTTCTCAAATTTTGAAAAGAGGTAATTTGGTTTTAATTATTTTTCTCTTCAAATATTTCTAATATGAAAAATAAAAGAGAGGGGATAAAATGACTTCTCCAAATAAAGAAATATTGGAGGAAAAATATTAAAACCAAATAAGTATTTTATTTGGACTTTTATTGCTCTTTTATTTGAATTAGGAAAAATATCAGTTTTTCAAAATTGCACTAGAGGCACAAATAAATGTTCACGTTGTCGGCACTATTATTAGAGGACTGTTAAAATTTATTTCAATATTTTAGGACTCTGTTTAGTATTTCTTTTATTAGTTTTTCTGTGTTAGGATTATTTAAGAAAAAAAGTAAACCGACCTAATGGGCCGTGTCCGTCCCGGACACCTCACCCCGGCCGGCCCATTAAAGGTCGAGGCCTCGCCCCGCCAGCCCAGCCTCCCCGGCCCC
This sequence comes from Triticum aestivum, assembly GCF_018294505.1. NCBI lineage: Eukaryota > Viridiplantae > Streptophyta > Magnoliopsida > Poales > Poaceae > Triticum > Triticum aestivum. The sequence continues at coordinate 129,636,499 of NC_057803.1, read as the reverse complement.
GCAAACCCTAGCGCCGCCGCCGCTGTTCCCCACCACCGCCGCCGCGTGAAGCCGCCGCCCCGCGGAGCCGCCGCCTCCCCATCACCACCGGAGCCGTAGCCCGCCGCCACCGATCCCGCTGTTGCCGAGGTAGCCACCGCCGCCGACTCTGTTTTCTCAGGAAAACCATCGATTTTTTTTTTCAAAACCCTAGGTTTAGTTTTTTTAGTTTCGGTTCGTTATTTTTGGTTTAGTTAAATAGCGGACGTTCGTCCGTACGTTTGTTTTAACGAACGCTGTTCGTTAGTTAGCCGCAGACAGCGAACCTTCATTCGTTAGCCTATTCGTCTTGTTTTTTCTAGTATTTTTCCGCAATTATTTTCGATCGCGATTTCTGCCCTGATCTTCGTTTTAGTTTATCTTTTCGCTTGTTTATCCAAATCAGGTGAAACAAGCCCCTAGATCTTCGTCCCGAAGCCCTCTTTCTGTTTAACCAACTTGAACACGACTTTGGTACTGTAAAATTTGACTTTAGTCCTGCTTAGTAAACGGATCTTGAGTTTCGTTGCTCCGTTTGATTTGATTCTTTTTGCAAACCGGAGTTCTTCAGTTGAACTTTCTGGTTAGATCTTCTTATTTGAGTTTTATCCGTGCCTTTAGTTGAGTTCTTATGTATGCTATTGTTTGTTTGCGATAGAATTCCTGGAGTGCCAAGTGTGCTACTACGAGTCTCTAGGTTTTGCGGATCATTAGCAAGGCAAGTAACACTTTGATCATATCCCTTTTACCTAGTTTTATGCATTAGTTTTACCCTAAAACATTGCACGAGTAGGATCTCTTAACTTGTGGGTTTGGGAAGTAGACAATGAGGTAGAACCTATTACCCTTTTATTATCAAACCCTGGGAGTTACTTCTACGTTATGCTACTCATTGCCATGCTATGCTCATAGACATGGTTTGGGTTTGAAAGTATCCATGAAAGATGTGAGATTATTAATTAATGGTTTACTTAAGGTGGCTACTTAAATACACATCTGGGTGGATTGGTTGTGGCACCTAGAGAATCCAGTGTTGTCCTAGGATATCCCGGAGTACCCGTGTGATCATCCTACGGTTTGCCACCCAGGCTCAAAGGGATCATAAGATTATTCATGCTAGAAACTCTCGTGTGCAGCCACAAGCTATTATGGGATCTAGCATAGTTGAGTAGGTTGCATGACCTGTTCCAGTGGTAGGCTAGCAGATGTAGGGGATGTAGGTTGGTACTGTCTACTTAGGGTTAGAGCTAATGCTTCCGAAAGACTGTGTCTCGGTCATCCGTTTCTCAAACACCATGTAGTGCAAGAAATCCAACGGAGGAGATCGAGACTTGTGGGGAAAAGTGCGCAAACCTCTGCAAAGTGTACAAACTAATCATGGTTAGCCGTGTCCCCGGTTATGGACAACTTGAGTATCTGGTTATTGAATTATTGATTTGATCTCATCACTCTAAAGTTATTTTGTTGGGTTGATAATGACTACTTTAATTGGGATTGAGTTGGAGGAACCTTCTCAATGTTTCAACCATCATGATAGTTAAATAAATCATATTCCTTTGTTGTAGGGAAAAATTTGCTTTTCGCCAAAACTATATGATCATAGAGCCTCCACTAGCCATATATGCATGTAGTGATAGCATTTATCTGTTCATTGCTCTACTTTGTTATATTGCCAGCATATTCCATGTGCTGACCCATTTCGGGCTGCAACATATCATGTTGCAGACTTTTCAGACGAAGAGTATGGTGCGCTAGGTCGTTTGTCGTGCACTCAGCTATGCCGTTGGAGTTGATGGACTCACTTTATCTTCCAAGCCTTCCACTGTTATCTTACTTAGATGGCCTTAAGCCATATTTATTGTAATAAGTTCTCTCTTTGAGACTATCGATGTAATAATTGTGTGATTGCTACTCTGTTATAAAACCATTCGAGTACTGTGTGTGTCAGCATTACCGATACAGGGATGACACTGAAGCACAAAGACTTGACCGTCTGAGGTTGGGTCGCTAAAAGATGGTATCAGAGCACATGCTGAATGTAGGACACGAACACTAAGATGAGCCATAGGTCACTCTTCTCTACTCATTTCTGACTCCTCTCCATTTTCTACACTATAGGATGGCGGACACGAGGAATAAGTTTACACAGCCGGATGAAGACACGCCTTTTGGACGACACTTGAAGGAAGTCACTAGGTACCTGAACATTGGGATACCAAGCTTCACCGAGTCCTACACCTCCACACTACCAGGAGAGGAGCGTTGGATGATTCGAGTTCAAGTTCAAGGAAGGACATTCATGGCTGTAAAGGAGCCAATAGAGTTTTCCTTTGATGCACCAAACTGGAGTCTGGGCAAGAGCATGGCAGCCCACATCGCCATGGGACACATAGGCGAAGTTTATCACAAGGAGCTTAAGGACACTATCTACCCGATATGTGGGCGCGGAGATGAGCAATGGGAGATGATCAGCACCAGGAAGGACAGGTCCATTGCAGCCTTCATCCAGGAGTTAAACAATCACATTTGTCGCTAGGAGAACTAGATGTGCGCAAGCATGATAGATCTAAAGAAGTTGATGACTAGGAACATGGAGCTGGAAGAGGAACTCAAGTCTACACGCGACGGATACGAGGAGGAAATCATCATACTAGTGGAGAAGAATGACGACCTGACAAGGAAGCTAGGAGTATTCATGGGAGACCCTGCGCCAGGAGGAGATGATGACCACCCCAAGGACTACATCATCATCGACGACACCGACTCCGACCCCAGTGATGACGATTATGAAGATGAAGCTAGAGCAGATATCATGGAGTCTTCTACCGATCAAAATTTCTAGTAGACCACCATATTATTAGTAGTATTCCCCCATGTATATATTAGTAGTCCGAGCACTGTAACGATAGTTAGATCGATTGTATGCCCTTGATTGATTTTGTTTTGGAGTGATATTGATTGTGTTTGTCTCATGTGCATATGGGTAGTGCTTTCTCATTAGACCTCATTCTATTCTAACCTCTCCCCTCTAAACCCATCAGATGCCTCCGAGACGTGACCCCGGATTTGCCTTCCCACCGGAGCTCACTCAGTTGATCCAGCAGCAAATACACTGATGCAGTTGCTAGTTTAGAATCAGGGCAACAACAACAACAACAACAATAACAACAACCCACCGCCACCACCTCCAGTTGACAACTTAGCCCGTGTTTTGAGGTTACAACCACCGGTGTTTTCCAGTAGCACCGTGCCCATAGTTGCGGATGACTGGCTACATAGGATTGGAAGGGAGTTAACCATTGTCGGTTGCATAGATGCTGAGAAGGTGCGTTTTGCCACACACCAATTGGATGGACCCGCAGTCGCATGGTGGGAGAATTACACAACCACTTTCCCCATAGCCGATGTTACTTGGGAGCAGTTTCAGCAAGCATTCCGCACTGCTCATGTCTCGACTGGAGCTATGAGCATGAAGAAGCGTGAGTTTCGCAACTTACGCTAGGGAAACAGTACTGTAGGGCAGTACATGGAGGAGTTTAGCAAGCTAGCCCATTATGCCCTATATGACGTGGCCACCGATGCCGCGAAACAGGAGAAGTTTATGGAAGGGCTGAATGATGAGATGAGTATGAAGTTGATGGTGGCAACATTCAACAACTACCAGGAGTTGGTAGGCAAGGCTCTTATGATTGAAGGGAAGCAACAACAGATTGAGAGCCGCAAAAGGAGGCATGGACAAGGGAAATACAATTCAGGAGCTCAGTAGAAACCCCGTTTCACCCTGAACTCGGGAGGATTTACCTATAACCATGGAGACCACACTCACAATGGAGGAAGTTCACATAACCACAGTGGCTCCAGGAATGGAAATGGGAACGGAGCAGGCAGCAATCAGAACCGCTCTAACCCAGAAATGCCTGCCAAGAAGGATCTAAGTCACATTACTTATTTCAAGTGAGGGAAGACTGGACATTACGCCACTGAATGTTCTGAAGCAAAGAATGGTAATGGCAATGGAAGCTCTGGGAAGAAGCCCAACCCTTTTAGCAGGTGACAAGTGAACCACGTGAACATGGAGGAGATGGAAGAGCAGCCAGATGCAGTCATCGGTAAGTTTTTGGTTAAGTCATTTACCGCTCTCGTTCTTTTTGATACTAGTGCATCACATTCATACATTTCAAGGGGATTTGTGGACAAGTTTAAGCTACCCACCCTAGCCCTTAGGACACCTTTGCCAGTGAGCTCACCTGGTGCAGAGTATATGGACAGCCGATGGTGCGATCGGTTACCCTTAACCATTGGTAGCCATGTTTTCCCCTCAGACCTTATAATTTTGGAATCACAAGGATTGGATGTGATACTCGGTATGGATTGTCTATCGAAGTATGGAGGAAACATTGATTGCGCCAGTAGGTCAATTCTACTCACCACACCGGAGGGACAAAGGATTAAGTATGTATCCAGGCATACTCCTAAGAGTACTCATGTAAATTCCCTCACGGGAGTTGTTCAGGAAGAAGTGCATGTAGTGAAGGATTATCCGGATGTATTTCCAGAGGAACTACTAGGCATGCCCCCGGATCGAGACATTGAGTTTTTGATAGAGTTATTGCCAAGCACCAGACCAATATTAAAGAGACCATACCGGATGCCCCACAAATGATCTGGAGGAGATTAAGAAACAGATTAAGGATTTATTAGAGAAAGGTTACATTCGACGAAGTTCGTCACCATGGGGAGCCCCAGTGCTCTTGGTTGAGAAGAAGGATAAATCTCTGAGAATGGTTTTTGATTATCGTGCATTGAATGAAATGATGATCAAGAACAAGTACCCACTGCCGATGATCAATGATTTGTTTGATCGGTTGCAAGGAGCTAAAGTATTTTCTAAGATCGATTTACGATCAGGATACCACCACCTGAAGATTCGAGAAGAGGATATACCTAAGACAGCTTTCACCACAAGGTACGGGTTGTATGAGTACATGGTTATGTCATTCGGATTGACTAACGCCCCTGCCCATTTCATGAGTATGATGAACAAGGTGTTCATGGAGTTCTTGGATAAGTTTGTTGTGGTGTTTATTGATGGCATTTTGGTATACTCGAAGAATGAAGAGGAGCATAAGGAGCTTTTGCGTTTAGTTCTCGAGAAGCTCAGGGAACATCAGTTAGACACCAAGTTCAGCAAATGTGAGTTTTGGTTGAAGGAAGTTGGATTCCTTGGACATGTTTTATCTGGGGAAGGTATAGCAGTAGGCCCTACTAAGGTTCAATCAGTCATTGAGTGATTGGCACCCACCTTAGTTGGAGAGATCCGCAGTTTTCTAGGACATGCTGGATATTATCGGAGATTCATTGATAATTTCTCTAAGATTGCAAAGCCCATGACAGAGTTGTTGAAGAAGGACACCAAGTTTAAATGGACGGATGAATGTGAGGCAAGTTTTGAGGAGTTGAAGAAACGTTTGACTACACCCCCAGTGCTGATTCTGCCAGATATACGTAAGGATTTCCAAGTGTATAGCGACGCATCTCGCTTAGGACTTGGAAGTGTACTTATGCAAGACGAAAGAGTTGTTTCGTATGCCTCATGACAGCTTCGACCGCATGAATTAAATTATGCCACGCATGATTTGGACTTAGCAGCCATAGTGAATGCACTCAAAACCTGGAGACATTTTCTTATTGGGAACCATTGTGATGTGTACACGGATCATAACAATTTGAAGTACATTTTCACATAGAAGGAGTTGAATCTCAGGCAAAGGAGATGGTTGGAGCTCATAAAGGATTTTGATATGAAGTTGCACTATCATCCAGGCAAGGCCAATGTCATAACAGACGCTTTGAGCCAGAAGGGTTACGCCAATACCCTCGTAAGCGGAGGATTGCCAACGGAGTTAGCTGAAGATCTCAGGGAGCTACATATGGAGATAGTCCCTGGAGGTTTTGTTGCAGCATTGGAGGTTCAGTCGACATTATTGGGAAAAATTCGATAAGCTTAGAAGGATGACAAAGAAATTGTCGAGATAAACAAGAAGATGAGCAAAGGAAAGGCCAAAGGTTTTCGTGAGCATGAGCACGACACCTTGTGGTTTGAGGACCATGTATATGTTCCCAATAATGCGGAGATCAGGAAGTTGATACTTCAGGAAGCTCATGACTCGCCATACTCGATACACCCCGGAAACACCAAGATGTATTTGGATCTAAAGGAGCGTTTTTGGTGGACGGGTATGAAGAAAGACATTGCCGAGTGTGTAGCCGTATGTGATGTATATCAGAGAGTGAAGGCGGAACATCAGAAGCCAATGGGATTACTGCAGCCTATGCCGATACCCAAATGGAAGTGGGATAAGCTTGGCATGGATTTTATCACCGGATTACCCAGGACCCGATCGGGATACGATTCTATCTGGGTAGTAGTGGATCGTCTGACCAAAGTAGCTCGCTTTATCCCAGTGAAAAGCACCTATACCAGTGCGAAGTTGGCCAAGATATACATGACCAGGATCGTATGTCTGCATGGAGTTCCGAGGACTATTGTATCAGATAGAGGAACATAGTTTACTTCAATGTTTTGGCACCAGCTGCACCAGACTTTGGGAACCATGCTCAGTATAGCTTTTCATCCGCACACAGATGGACAGACCGAGAGAGTCAATCAGATTCTGGAGGACATGTTTAGAGCTTGTGCGCTAGATTATTGATCTAGTTGGGATGATAACTTGCCCTACGCGGAGTTCTCATACAACAACAACTACCAGGACAGTTTGAAGATGGCACCTTTCCAAGCTTTGTATGGAAGAAGGTGCAGGACGCCGTTGATGTGGGATGAAGTTGGAGACCGCCAGTTGTTTGGACCAGATTTGATCAAAGAGTCAGAAGAGAAGGTTAAGCTGATTCGAGACAGACTTAAGGTAGCTCAGTTCAGGCAGAAAAGTTATGCAGACTCAAAACGCAAGGAGGTAGTCTACGAAATCGGAGACAAAACATATCTTTCTGTGTCACCCCTGCGAGGAGTTAACCGTTTTGGAGTTAAGGGAAAGCAAGCCCCAAGATTCGTAGGACCATACCAAGTTTTGAAATGTATGGGAGAAGTTTCCTATAAGTTGGAGTTACCCGAAGGACTATCAGGAGTTGATGATGTGTTTCATGTTTCCCAGTTGAAGATGTGTCATGCTGAGATGGCCGATATTCCTCTGAGAGATACAGTGCCCCTGGAAGCAATTCAGTTGGATAGTGATCTGACCTACGAGGAGAAACCAGTCAAGATTCTCGAGTTTGCCAGCCGAGTTACACGCAGCAAGGTTATCAAATTTTCAAAAGTTCAGTGGAGCCACCATGCTGAGGATGAAGCCACCTGGGAATGAGAGGAAGACCTATGCAAGGACCACCCACACCTATTTTCTAGCCAACCTGAATCTCGAGGATGAGATTCATCTTAAGGGGGGTAGGTTTGTAACATCCCAAATTTTCAATTTGGAATGTTATACATAGGTCATCATTGCATATCATATCTTATTGCATTTTTGTTGATCCTAGAAATTCTAAGCAACTCAAGGACCCACGGAGAGAGTTGGGAATTTCGTTATTATCATATTTGAGTTTTTCTCAAATTTTGGAAAGAGGATCATTTGGTTTTAACTATTTTTCTGTTCAAATATTTCAAATATGAAAAATAAAATAGAGGATATAAAATGACTTCTCCAAATAAACAAATATTGGAGGAAAAATATTAAAACCAAATAAGTATATTATTAGGACTTTTATTGCTATTTTATTTAAATTAGGAAAAATATGCGTTTTCAAAATTGCATTAGAGTCCCAAATAAATGTTCACTTTCTCCGCAATATTATTAGAGGACCGTGAAAATTTATTTCAGGATTTTTGGACTCCGTTTAGTATTTCTTTTATTAGTTTTTCCGCATTAGGATTATTTTAAAAAAAGTAAACCGACCTAACGGGCCGTGTCCGTCCCGGACACCTCGCCCCGGCCGGCCATTTAAAGTCTGAGGCCTCGCCCCGCCAGCCCAGCCGCCCCGCCCCCGCAAACCCTAGCACCGCCACCGCCGTTCCCCACTGCCGCCGCCACGCGAAGCCGCCGCCCGTCGCCCAGCCGCCGCCGTTCCCCGCCGCCTAGACTCGGTTTTCTCGGGAAAACCGTCGGTTTTTTTCGAAACCCTTGGTCTAGTTTTTTTAGTTTCGGTTCAGTTTTTTTGGTTTAGTTAAATAGCTCACGTTCGTCCGTATGTTCGTTTTATCGAACGTTGTTCGTCAGTTAGCCACAGACAGCGAACGTTCATTTGTTAGCTTGTTCGTCTTGTTTTTTTCCAGGGTTTTTCCGCGATTATTTTCAATCGCGATTTCTGCCCTGATCTTTGTTTTAGTTTATCTTTTCGCCCGTTTATCCAAATTGGGTGAAACAAGCGCCTAGATCTTCGTCTGGAAGCTGTTTTTCTGTTTAACCAACTTGAACAATATTTTCGTACTCTAAAATTTGACTTTAGTCTAGATTAGTAAACGGATCTTGTTTCTTTTGTAGGTTGAGTTTCGTTGCTCCGTTTGATTTGATTCTTTTTGCAAACCGGAGTTCTTCAGTTGAACTTTCTGGTTAGATCTTCTTATTTGAGTTTTATCTGTGCCTTTAGTTGAGTCCTTATGTATGATATTGTTTGTTTGCGATAGAATTCCCGAATTGCGAAGCGTGCTACTACAAGTCTCTAGGTTTTGCGGATTGTCAGCAAGGCAAGTAACACTTTTATCATATCCCTTTTACCCAGCTTTATGGATTAGTTTTACCCTCAAACATTGCATGAGTAGGATCTCTTAACTTGTGGGTTTGGGAAGTAGATGATGAGGTAGAACCTATTACCCTTTTATTATCAAACCTTGGGAGTTACTTCTACATTATGCTAGTTATTGCCATGCTATGCTCGTAGACGTGGTTTGGGTTTGAGAGTATCCATGACAGATGTGAGATTATTAATTAATGCTTTACTCAAGGTGGCCACTTAAATGCACATCTGGGTGGATTGGTTGCGGGCACCTGGAGAATCCAGTATTGTCCTAGGATATCCTGGAGTACCTGTGTGATCATCCTACGGTTCGCCACCCAGGCTCAAAGGGATCATAATATTATTCATGCTAGAAACTTCCGTGTGCAGAAACAAGCTATTATGGGCTCTAGCATAGTTGAGTAGGTTGCATGACCTCTTCCAGTGGTAGGCTAGCAGATGTAGGGGATGTAGGTTGGTACTGTCTACCCAGGGTTAGAGTTAATGCTTCTGAAAGACTGTGTCTCGGTCATCCGTTTCTCAAACACCATGTAGTGCGAGAAATCCAACGGAGGAGATCGAGTCTTGTGGGGGAAAAGTGCGCAAACCTCTGCAGAGTGTACAAACTAATCATGGTTAGCTGTGTCCCTGGTTATGGACAACTTGAGTATCTGGTTATTGAATTATTGATTTGATCTCATCACTCTAAGTTAATTCGTTGGGTTGATGATGATTACATTAATTGGGATTGAGTTGGAGGAACCTTCTCAATGTTTCAACCATCATGATAGTTAAATAAATCATATTCCTTTGTTGTAGGAAAAAATTTGCTTTTCGCAAAAACTATATAACCATAGAGCCTCCACTAGCCATATATGTATGTAATGATAGCATTTATCTGTTCATTGCTCTACTGTGTTATATTGCCTGCATATTCCATGTGCTGACCTGCTTCGGGCTGCAACATATCATGTTGCAGACTTTTCAGACGAAGAGTAAGGTGCGCTGGGTCGTTTGTTGTGCACTCAGCTATGCCGTTGGAGTTGATGGACTCACTTTATCTTCCAAGACTTCCGTTGTTATCTTACGTAGATGGCCTTAAGCCATATTTATTGTAATAAGTTCTCTCTTTGAGACTATTGATGTAATAAGTGTGTGATTGCTACTCTGTTATAAAACCATTCGAGTACTGTGTGTGTCAGCATTACCGATCAAGGGATGACACTGAAGCACAGAGATTTGACCGTCTGAGGTCGGGTCGCTATACCCCGGCTCCTTCTTTCTGACACACACTGGTCGATATACCTCTCTAGCCAAGTGTGCCTACCCCAAACACATGCTTTCCCTCTTCTATTCTCACCGTCCATGTCGCCCCCTATGTCCAATACGGTTCCACGCACCTGCACACTCCTGCCCCTATTTTCTTCGATCTCATACTCACACACTCCTGCCACCTCGATATAGCGGGCCTCATGCACCACCTCCTAGACGTGCCCCCTCTCTCTCTCTATTTGTCTCTCCGAACCTTATTTGCTTCCAACACATGCATGCATATATACCTACTGATCTCCCTACATATAGCTAGGTCGACAATAAGTCTTTTTCCCCACGCACAGGTTGACGTACCTCACTAGTTATGTCTCTCCCTTTCTATGACACATGAAGATTGATCCTCCTATGTAGTTATGTCTACTTACCACAACCATATCGTCCCCCTCATCATCCTTGCATACCTCTCGGCATGTCTCTCGCACGCACGTGCACAAACAGGCAGACATCCCCTCTCTTATTGATATTGCAGTTATACCCTCTTTTTGTCTAGCAGGCCTCTCCCACCATTTATGAGAAGCAACTCTACCACCAACCCTCCGACACTCTACCTTTGTCTCTCTCCCAACCTTATTCCTCTGCTACACGTATGCATGCATGGATGCCGATCGATCTCCCTCAGTACATAGCTAGTCTCTCTCCTTCTCCACACATACACCAGTGGATCTACCCATCTATAGTTAGGTCTTTGACCCCCCCCCCCTGCCCACACACACCGATAGTCGAACACTGAAGGCAGGTATCCATGCCACTGAGAAAAACTGCACCTCTGCCCTCTCACATTCCGGTAGGCCAGCCGCCCTCTATCTTTGACGTGGGCAAACACAAATTTGATGGCACTCTTTATCGATCACACACCCACACATTTCATCCCTATTTTTGATTCTATCGATATCTCATGTCGATGATCCATCCACTCTCTTCTTGTGGATCGCTCCCTCTATATATGATATATCCAGACCTTTGCTTCACACACATTGCATATGTTACATTTTTTGTTTGAGATATCATCGACACATTGCCTCTGTTTCACACAAACCATATCTCACACACACACACCCATGTACATACCTGCCTTGAAATGCACGTAAAGAAGAGGTGCATGCATGACGCATGCACCCACGTCTCGTTCCTAGCCACACCCGCACGAGTACACGGTGGAGCTCATTTCTATACAAAAAGGCAGCCCACATGATAATTTGACTCATGTAGCAGTTGTTTACTTGAAGGAGGGTCATGTACCACGGGTACACGGCACAAAGTTTGACTTGACGCATTAGTATTAAATAAAGTTATATTCCTCAATGGCACGTACAGAATATAAAATGATTTTCATCGAGAAAAAAGAAATCCACTCCATGATGTCTAGTACGCAATTTTATTCTTGTAGACATGTGTTGGGCCTCCAAACGCAGAGTTTTGTAGGACAGTAGCAATTTTCCCTCAAGTGATGACCTAAGGTTTATCAATCCATGGGAGGCGTAGGATGAAGATGGTCTCTCTCAAACAACCCTGTAACCAAATAATAAAAAGTCTCTTGTATTCTCAACACACCAAATACAATGGTAATTTGTATAGGTGCACTAGTTCGGCGAAAAGATGGTGATACAAGTGTAATATGGATAGTAGATATTGATTTTTGTAATAAGAACAATAAAAAATAGCAAGGTAGCAATTGATAAAACGGAGCATAAATGGGATTGCAATGCTTGAAAATGAGGCCTAGGGTCCGTACTTTCGCTAGTGCAATCTCTCAACAATGCTAATACACTACAAAAAAATACACTTCCGTGATGATACATGTTTGTCACAGTAGGTCATGTTTTCTGTCATGCATGTACATCCATGACGATTTTATGACAGAATCAATATAGTCATACATGTGCGGTGGTAGAAGTGTTCCATGACATTACCAAAATTATCATCATGGAAGTGTCCACTTGCATGACGATAAATCGCGCGTCATAGAAGAGCTTTCGTCAAGGGTGACCGACACATGCTATCCACCGTAACGGGTCACCGTTAAGCTATCGGGTTCCGGCTTGGATCCGATAACCCGTTAACAACCCATACCAATGGGGATTTTCCACATGTAAAATTCTCATTGGCCGGAGGAACCAAATGTCGGATCACCGTTGGGATAGATGGCATCCACTCATTGGATAGGAGGCGCCTATGATAGATCGACATGTGGCACGGCCCAACAGTGGCCCATTCCGGTGAAAAAGGCCGAACCAGTAAGAATTAGCAGGCCGGCCCATACAAGGCCTACTTGTGTCAGGTCCATTTAAGCCCACGGCCCATATGAGATGTGCCAATTTGGCCCGTCAATGGTTTGAGGCCATTGTAGCCCATCGTCAGTTCGAGCCCGTTAACAGCCTGCTATATATTTGGGCTCAATATCGACCCAATGTGGTTTCGTCTTGTTAACGGCCCATTCAAGGGATGGGCCAATTTCCAAGATGTACATATTTTGGCCTTTTAGCGACCCATTTAAGTGTTGGGCCAATTTCCGGCCCGGTGTGTCTTTCAGCCTGTTGATGGCCCATAAGTGAGTTGGGCCATTTGCAGTCGGACCTGAGTTTTGGCCTTTTAACGACCCATGCTCTTCATGATCCAATACCAACCCGGATTCTCTTTCGTCCTGCTAAAGGCCCACAACACAGTTGGGCCATTTACAGTACGACCTAACTTTCGGCCTCTTCGCGGCCCCTGCTCTTCATGGTCCAGTACGAGCCCGCTGTCTCATTCAGCCTGCTAAAGGCCCACTATATAGTTGGACCATATGTAGCCTGACCTAGTATCGGCCTGTTAACGGCCCATGAAATCAAATGGACCCGCCTATTGCCTGCTTCGATGTTGGCTTGTTAACGACCCGGGAGGTAAGAGGGCCGACCATTAACTTTCGGAATGGTAACGGCCCATTAACTTAATGGGCCCACTAAAGTTCGTACATGTCTTTAGGCCCAATTCGATAATTTGAGCCCATTACGACAAGCAATTATGCACAGGACCAAAACCGATCAAGCAAAAGTACGACATACAGGGAAAAACGTTGCACATCCAGCATATATTACAGGAAATTACATCCACTAGGCAATCAAAGATTGATGCCAGTGCAAATAAATGAACAGAACCTAACGATCTACAATGTCACAATCTGCAACCTCAGCGCGGATGACGCCCATAAGCATGTGGGCAAGTTCTTGCTGCTTTGCTACACTGTCTCTGAAAACATTGATCAGTTGTTGTTGCGCACGAATGTGCACCTGATTCCTCCACCATTTCCATCATTGCTTCAGCCATTAATTGGTTCACAAACATACATTTTTCCGTTGCATTCGAGACAGAGGAAACTGAATAGATTCAGATGGCGAGTTTGGCAGGCTTGTATTATCGATAGTGGAGAGTGTCTCGACCATTGCATCATAACATAAATTAGGAGGGGAACCGAATAGATTAATCAAGAGTTATTGCCATATTACCTGGCCTAGATTTATTGGAAAGAAACAATGGGGTTGCCTTGCTGTTTTCAGAGTTTGTCTTCTTATCTTCAGCAGCCTGCACCAAATTAACACACTAGCATTGCTATCATTGGCCAGGTCAGATAATAGGAAAGCAACATTGACACAACGAACGTTTGGGCAACCAGACCACACCAGCCTACACCAAATTAACACAATATGGCACAACTATCATCAGCTAGGTATGGTAATACGAAAGCAACATTGACACAATGAATGGATGGGCAACTAGAGCAGCACAACAATTCAGTAATGTGGATGATATGAGATAGCACACTCATGCAACTCAGTATGCAAAACTACCAGGCAGTTTTCCTTACAAAAATCAACATTGTCACCTTTAACATTTTTCTACAACTAATTTTAGATCAGATAAAGGTTGGATTCACGTCGATTAACAAAATACATGCTGATGTTAAAATATAGTGATATACAACAGGTACTTACATCAGCATTGGAGCACAGAGAATTCCCACAAAATACTTTATTCAAATACGATCCCAATGGAGGAAGTCTTCTATCGTTGAACCTTATATTCTAAAAGAGAGATGGGTAAGAAACATGTAGAAAATATGGTCAGAATGCTATAAAATTTCATGATGTGAGGATACGCACACGCTTCTTAGAATGGAGTTGACATATTTTTGCTGGATTGGAGCAGACTAGTTCTTTGGCCACTGGAATCTGCTTATTATCAGTGGGTGTTGGGTTTCTGTGTGCTGGAGTAGTATCTATGAAAACTGGAGTTGGTTTATTGTCTCCTAGCGTTTGGATCTTTTGCAAAGACCTGGTTTGTAACCCTTTAGATTCTAACATAGCCATCTTCCCCTTGCATGCCTTATATAGAAGAATGGTGCTTCAATTATAAAACATGCTACAACAGAGATGGAATAGGTACTGATGAATAGAAAGGCATGACATATTGACATGTATTCCATCCATCCGGAAATAAATGGATGGGTCTAGGCGTATTTCAGTTCTAGATACATCCAGTTTTATCCATTTCTGTGACATGTAATCCGGACGGAGGGAGTATGATGTAAGAGCTAGGGATACGATGGGACAACAGTGTAAAAAACACTACTTGAATGTAAAACTGTATGCTAGCGGAATACATACAGAAAAACACTAAGGCAACATATGCGTGTATGATTGGGAAACTAAGATGGCATTGCAAGAGACCACTAGAACAACACTTCAATGTAAAAAAAGAACATGGTATGGTAGACAGATGAAGTACATACTGATGAATAACAATGCATAAGATATTGAGAAGCATGATGTCCAAACTAAGCAGATGGCATTGCGATAGAGTAGAATGACAGTACTTGAATTTGAAAACATGTTATCATGAATGGAATAGGTACTGAAAAATAGGAAGGCATGCCATATTTACATGCATGATCAGCAGGCTAAGCACAAGGCATTGCAATAGAGTAGATGCACTCCAGGACATTATATGCATGATGTACCGATATCAAGGGCCAAGTTAGAGCAAGGACCTTGTGGGGTGAATAGGATTCATCATCTTTCTGCAAGTCTTGTGAATAACTGCCTTTACATGTTCCATCATATTGGGTATCATTAACGTCAAGTTTGTTGGCCATTACATTGCTCCATGAGGTTCTTGTGGATAAATCAGTGTGTGCAATTATATCTGACATGCATGGAAGACAACTAGTAGTTAGATTTATGTAATGAGTGCCTGTAGGAGACGACATAAATAGTAGGACTGGGGTTAACTAGCAGGAACATGTCACAAAAAATAAAGGGAGAACACAGATGAAAGCTACAGAATATGTATTGTTTGTACTCAAAATTAACTAGATGGCACACAAAATTATTAAAGAACAACATAGGTTATACTAGAAGTGGTATAATACTATAATCACCAGCCTGTGGGATAGCATTGGCTGATGGATGATAACTATGGAACATCGTTACCTAAAGAACAAGTCTCTTAGCTGAACAATTGAATGGTGTTAACTCCTAAACAAGACCTGTAAGAGATCAGCATGAATATACGGTGAAATGTGATAATCTATTTTCCATGCTTAGATGAATAACAAAGCCATAAATGCTGCACACAAGTAAGATGAGGGTACAACCTATCTGGCCGCCATCCATAGGAGTGAGCATCATGTGCTGACTTGCCGATGGCCTTGCAGTTGTCGTGGATGTCCATGTCGGTCACACGCATTCGATGTAGGGAATTGTTGAGTGGGGACTATAACTCCCTTCTGTTGTATGCTTCCCTTGTTGGAGCAGCTAAAGTGAGTCGGAACACAGTGTGGCTGAAGATGCAGAAAATGCATAATGTTAAGAACGACACATCTCTCTATCTGAAGAAATACCCTAAGAGATCAACAGCAAGGTAGGAGAGTGGTCACACATCTGTTGACTGAAGGCTAAATTGGGGTCACACGATTTTATTTTATTTTGGTACTGTCCGATCTACACTGGATGGCTTGATGGCCGCCTTGTGCCTCCCGGCTGACACTGTTTAGAATCTTCCCCGAAGAGCCAGCGACCACCGGCAGAGTAGCCTACCTCTGCCGTTTGTGGCCCCGACCAAAACCCCGCTCCCCGCCCCACCGCACTATCATGGTTGCACCGCCCCCAGGCCAGTCCACAAAGACTCTCCGTCATCCAGATCCGGCGGCGGTAGTACCTTCAACCCACGCAACTCTAAGATAGCCACTAAGCCTACTTCCGCGACGAACTTGTGCCCCCACACCCTTACGTCAGACACCAGCCAACCGGCAGCCTAGGAGCTCCGCCGGCTCAAGGGGTGCTGCTTCCCATTGGGAAACGATTGGCCCAGAATAAAAATTCAGACAACTGATGCCTAAATGAAGTGATTTGAGATGAGGGTGCGACCAATCTGGCGGCCCGATGAAGTAGCCAGCTCCAGCTACTGAGTCGGTGAGGTCGGGACGGTTGCAGTGGATACCGGGGGTAGGGAAGCAGAGATGTCGCGATGGTCGACCGCTACGGGGAAGCAGCGCCGGGGCTCTAGACGGATCCAAAGTTGTAGCCGCTCTGGCGCTGTGAAGAATGGCAGGGGTGAACCAGCTCTAGTACGGTTCACACGGCTGTCGTCGAGGCAGCTCCGGCAGCACGGAGTAAGAGGCACACGACCCAGTGCACGACGGCAAATGGACAGCATCTTCAGGATTAGAGAGGAGGGCGGCTGTGAATTTGGTGTGGTGGGGGCACCATGGAGGAGGGGCTGAGGTTTCGCGGCTTGGGAGAAGGGAGCTTCCGGGGAGAAGGTGATTTCGTGCCCACGAGGTATGAATGGGGAATTGGGAGGGAGAACCATGTCTTACAAACGCATTTGTCTGAAATGTGGGGGGAGTTACAGTTCTAGCCCTGCCTTTGGGCTTCTCATCTTGGGTCTGCGTACTGAGGGTCGGGGGTAGTAGAGTAACTTTTCTTCTCCCAAATAGTGGGCGTGAGCGATTTCGGGCGAGGAGGGCGTGTTTTGAAATATAGTGGGGGCAACGATTTCGGGCGAGGAGGGCATGTTTTGAAATATAATGGGCACGAGCGATTTCAGGCGAGGAGAGCGTGTTTTGAAATTGTGGGAGTGAGTTATTTCGGGCGAGGAGAGGGTGTTTTGCCGACCATGGGGTATGAATTATTCGGCACATGTCATTTCGGCCGAGGAGAAGGTGCTCTTGGATGAAGTTACGAACCTACCATCAGTGTACAATGGGCCAATTGATGTGTGTCCCACATAGGGCAGTAATTTCACGTCTCCCATTTATTTGCTCAGGCAAATTCCACCAAGCAGAGGGTGTTTAATGGTTCGTTCAAATTTTTGGAGAACGAGCATCCATGTCTACCTTACCAAGTCGATTCGAATCAAATTTTGAAATATTAGCTTGCCACTTCTTTTTTATATGGAGAGATGATGCTCGGGAGTAATGTGTTTTTACATGCTCGTTGCTAACGATTTACTATATGAT
Organism: Triticum aestivum; assembly: GCF_018294505.1. Taxonomy (NCBI): domain Eukaryota; kingdom Viridiplantae; phylum Streptophyta; class Magnoliopsida; order Poales; family Poaceae; genus Triticum; species Triticum aestivum. The sequence continues at coordinate 129,618,873 of NC_057803.1, read as the reverse complement.
AAATAGTTGACCCACTCAAAAATGGGAATCAAACCAAAATGAAATATCTCGATTCAATGAAATAGCTCATTCACCAGGTCAAAATAGTAAACTAAATCCAAAATTGAACACCTCAATCGAGTAGCATGCTGTGCAGTATTATAGTACTCCATGAACATGTTGAAAGTCAAATTAATGAACTTGTTTGATATACACATATCTCCGTTCATGTGTGGATTGCAGACAACATGTTCTCCAATTTAAATATTTGAATGCAAGTTTATATCGAAAAATGGTTTCTCTCACCGACCTCCCCCTCTACCGGACTCCTGCTCTCTCTCGCCGATAATCTTCAATTCTGTCGCACGCATCCAACACACAAACCTTATTGATCCCTCTCCCTCTCCTCTCTCTCTCTCTCTCTCTCTTTGTGTGTGTGTGTGTGTGGGGGGGGTCTTTCTAGTTTGCATGCATATATACTCCATCTATAGGTCTCTCTCGCACACTATGTATGATTCTCTAGTCCAAGCTAAATAACTTGGGTGCACTAATCGTATGCACACAAATTCCTTGGCTTGTTGCCCGTAACTCTCTCACGCACCACTTTGTCATCTTGGAGATCTTCCCTCTCTCTCTCAAACTCTCCATCTCCCTGGGTCACACATACACATGCATATCTCACTCGCACTCGATAGACCCATCTAAAACTCTATCTCTCTCCATCATTCTCTCTCCATCTCGCACGCACACACACACAATCTCATTCCTAGCCAAGTATGATGGTCTCTCACTCAATTGTAGGCACATGTAGTATGTAAATGACTAGCTAATCTTAGTCTCCATCACAAACATGTGCATGGTCTATCTCAATTTCTCTCGGGGCATCTTTCTATCGCGCATGCACCTCCCTCGATCTACCACCCATATAGTCCCCTCACGATCTCGAGGGGATCTCTCTGTCACAAACACACTCTCTCTCCCTCCCCATGCATCCCTCTCGACCTGTGTTCCTTGTTGGCCAGGCCTCTATTGGGCATGTGCTATAGAGGTGTCTCTCTCCGTTGCAAACAACCACGCACTAGCTATCTTCGTGTATCTCCTCACCTTGCTTTTCTATCTCGGAGATGCATGCGTGATATGTTTGCATAAGAAATGAAAACACATACACTCTCTCTCTAATTTATCGTTTGTTGTCCCTTTCTCTTTCACATACATACTCTTTTTGCACACTCACTCATCTCCTCCACACGCACTTGATCTCTCTCAACTTAGGCACTCTCTTCGGTCCATAGCATATAGATTTATTGAAAAGTCAAACATCACAAAGTTTGACCATGTACGTGGAGAAAAACATTTAAACCTAGAACGGCGAACATATACCATTAGATTCATCATGAGATGTAGTCTTGTATGATGTATCTTTTGTATTGTAGATATAAATAACATTTGCGTAAACCTGGTCAAAGTTTCCAAAGTTCGACTTGTAAAAAATTTACATGCACTGCATTATCGAGCGGCTGGAATATCTCTTTCCCCCTCTTAGCTATCTGACGCACCACTTAGCCTTATCGGGGCTCCTCTATCTCTCTCAAACTGTATATCTCCCTCGTTCACACATACACATGTCTCGCTCACGCTACATAGACCCATCTAACACTCTCCGCCCTTGTTCTCTCTCTATGTGACAAGCACCGCCCTAAGTACCATAATCCCTCACTCCATTATAGGCGCACGCACTCCCCCCCCCCTAAGTATGATTATCTCTCACTAGCCATCAGGAACACACGTATTGTCTCCTTCCATCCATATGTTTATCTCGATATCTCTCAGGGTATCTTCTATTCCGCATACACCTTGTCACTCGATCTCCCACCCATGTAGTCCCATCACGATCTCCAGGGGATCTCTCTATGACAAACATACACTCTGTCCTCCCCATGTCTGCATTTTCTCCATACGTCTCTCTCGACCTCTCTCCCTTTTTTGTCAGACCCGTCTTGGCCACGTGCTAGGGGTCTTTATCTCTCGGTTGAAAACAACCACACACTATCTCCTCACCTTGATTCCGCTGTCAAAGTGCATGTGTGATATGTTTGCATAAGACACACATGCTTTTTCTCTACTTTTATCGTGTGTTGTCCATGTCTCTTTCACACACGCACACACACTTTTTTCAGTCACTCTTTCTATTTCACATACACTCTCTCCAGCTAGGTACTCTCTCATGTCCATAAGCATATGGATGTTTTGAAAAGTCAAACCTCAGAAAAGTTAGACCAGGTATATGTGGAGAAGAACATTTACATCTGGAACGATCATTAGATTCATCACAACATGTACTTAATTCATACTATCATTTATCTTTGGTATTGTAGATATAAGTAATTTCTTTATAAACTTGGTCAAAGTTTCAAAGGTTTGACTTTAAAAAAATGTTGGCACTACATTATCGAACGGAGGGAGTAGCTCTTTCTCTCTCTCTCTCTCTGCTATCTCTCACGGGCCTCCCCTCTCACTCGAACTCTCTATACCGATGGATTATACGCTCACTGTGTCAGCGTATAGCTCCGTATATTGTTTAGTTGACCGGTCAACCAGTCCACATGCTGCCTTGTCAGCTCGGGTTCTCTATATTCATGTGTTGGCCCATGTGGCAGTGGGTGAAAATAAGTGAACTAGAGGCCCATCTGACACACGATGAAGTAAACAAAGTTGAAACCACTCGGGGTAGCACCCTGCATGCTAGTAAATTGAGGGTGCATTGAGGACACACTTCTTTTGCATGAAGGACGCACACGCGCACAATTCACCACTGCACGGCGGCATGCACAGAAGGACGCACTCGCGCACACCCAGCAGGCCAGCACACAACACACACCAGCACACGTGTACACCGACGTCGCCCCGGTTGAGATGGACGGCGAGGTAGCCAACAAGTGGAGGCGGCTCGAGCCAAAACCGCATACGGCGAGCCTGGACTTCATCAGCAGCCTCCCCGATGACATGCTACTCGTCATCATCGGCCTCCTCCCCACCAAATCTGCCGTGCGGACCACCCTGCTCTCCCAGCGGTGGCGCCCCCTCTGGCGCTGCGTCCCCCTCAACCTCACCATCGACAGCTTCCTCTGCGACGGGGACTACAAACGCATGGCCACGGTCTCAAAGATCCTTTCATGGCACCCTGGGCCAGCCAGACGCCTTGACATCTACATTTTCAGTACCAACTGCAAGGTCCAAGCCAAGTTCGACGAGTGGTTCTTATCCCCCGCCCTAGATCAGCTCGAGGAGCTCTGCTTTAAAGCTAGACGATGTCGTTATCTGCCGCCGTCCGTGCTCCTCCTCACGCCATCGCTGTGCCACGCCAGCTTCAGCTCCTGCTATCTTCCCTAGATTAATGCCGCGCCCATCCTTCTTCTCCCTCAACTCAAGAAGCTCGACCTCTTCGACGTTGTCATCTCGAAGAAGGCTATGGAGTACCTTCATCTTGAGCAGACCCATGGGTTCATTAGCCTCCACATCGCCTCGACGAATCTCTGATGGATTTATCTGTCTTGCTGTCCCCGCAACAAGACATCAATTGGGAAGAGATCACTCCAGCTGTTCAACACTATGGTCATTCAGAATGTGCCTTTCCTTGAGAGATTGCTTGTATCTAATCTAGAAAGTCCAACAAAAATCAGGGTCATTGATGCGCCGAAATTGACAATGTTGGTGTACTCGTCTGCCAAATTCTCCGAACTCTTTATTGGATCTGTAACCATTCAGGTACAACACTCATCTTCTTCTCTGTCTTCTTGAAATTCACATTTTAAATTTTCTTCTTGATGTATTTACGACCGTCTTCTAGAACTTGATTCCCACAAGATTGACCCAGTCTATGCGCACAGTGAAGATCTTGGCAATAAAATCTATCAGCCCTAATCTGGATCAAGTTGTTGGATTCCTTACACGCTTTCCGTGCACGGAGAAGCTACTCATCGTGGTGAAACTTCTTTCTATTAGTAAACGGTAATCACAACGTAGCTCAATTTTTCGTAATGTTCCCAAATTATGATGACAGGTGTAGTGTTCAAAACTGCATCTACGCACTGCACCGAAAGAAATGTTTTTAGTTATTTTTCTCACGTGATCACCTGCATTGTCATTTGTTGTACTACTATAGTAGCCTAGGCTAGTCATAGTGGAAAGTAACTTAGACTAGTAACTCTATGGTTACCCTAAGAGCAAGTACTACCTCCATCCTGGTATACTCTTCCTATTTTGTAGTATCAAAATTTGACCATAGATTTAACTGACAAAATGTTAATGCATGCCACTAAAAATTATATCGTTGGATTCGTATTTGAACATAATTTCACATGGTATAATTTTTGGTGACATGCATTGGCATTTTCCTAGGTAAATCTATGGTCAAATTTTTACACTAAATATGAGGCAGTACAAAAGTGGGCTATAATGGCCCTCCACTACGTAGGCCAAAACATGTGCTAAATTCACTTGTGATGCATTTGGCATCGATGCCCCTCCATTGCTCACCTGGTGCCCCAATCTGGATCACCTACTTTGCTCTGGTGCCAAATTAACTCACGCAATGAAAAAACACTTGCGTGGGAGAGAGAGAGAGGACTGAGGCAATAAAAAATACTTGTTTGGGAGAGTGAGAGGCTGGTGTAGTTGGTTTGATTGATTTGTTTATACATGTGGGTTTGTGTGCACAGTGGTGCCAACTCCTCACATCGCGAGAGCGGTGGCAAAATCTTTTGATTTGACATTGATGCATATTATGTGGCATACTTTTGAGAAATATGGCATCGGCCACATAGTGGAAGGCAACGAATGCCCAAGCTCTTCACGTGCTCCTAGGTAAATGAGAGGAAAGAGAAAGGGAGAGAGTGAAAAAATATCACTAGCCAGCCAACCCTATCGTATGAGCGAATGATATTGGTACCTCTTGATGACATGACAATCTTATACAGCCAGCTACTCTAATATGTTCTCTTTTTTTGCAGATAGAAACAGAGCCAAAAGTGAAAAATGTGTTAAACTATAACAATCTCATCGAATGCCCTGATCTCCATCTGACATAAATTGATTTGATCGACTACGAGGTAGCACATCTGAGATTAAATTGGACAGGTTCTTTGTTCTGGAGGCAAGTGTGCTCAAGGTAATGAGGTTTGGCCTTCTCTGGCGCAACAATGAATGGGGTGCTGATCACCGCAAGCGTCTAATCCTAAATGACAAAGTCTCTGCAGAAGCTGAATTTGTTTTTGAAACATCAAGTGGCCAGAGACTCAAAAATTTATTTGCCCATTAGTGGCTTGTCAGGGCGGTGGATTTTAGTTTGTACGATAATGTTGCATGCACCTAAAGTAATGAAAGTTCTTACGTCCTAGTAATCCCCTCTTCGTAGGTGCAACATTACTCCTAACATTTGTAATATCAGTTTCAAACTTGTAATATTGCTGTGTCCTATTCCTGCATTTTCAAAATCCTGTGAATCAAAGAGGTCCTGAGTTGGTGATGATGTTGTTCCTGCCATCTTTCACCAATAGCCATCGAATCTAGATCTGACACATACAAACCAAACTTCTTTGGTTTTGCAAAAAGATGCCCGCACAAGTTCCCTATTTACAAACAACTCCTTGTCTCTCACAATCAGTCTTATCTCCGCCCCACCATATCTAGAAGGCCATGGAAAAATCTAGCGCGATGGCCGCTGCCGACGCCATCCACCCCCAATCTTGGTGTTCCATGCAATGCACGGGCATCTACGCATGGGAAATTATGTCGAACACGGCTGGTTCTAAGCAGGCTAGCTCTACAGCCATGATGATAGTAACTGCAGATAGCGAGACTAACTATGGTATGCCGAACACAGCGCCTACACTCAGGTGTCATCTCCGATGCAGGGTCTTGTCACTTCACTGTGAGGAGCAGCACATAATAATTTGACCAACGGGTAGTATAGTACTACTACATTGGTAGTACTACTACTAGTACTAGCACCACCATCTGGATTTAGTAGTACTACCACGTCCATCTGGATTATTATTTGACTAGCAATATCTAGTAATGCATGTCACAAAAAATGTACTACTCCCTCTGTAAATAATATTGTTTTATTCCTTCCGGTAGATGGCTCAAATCTGAAGTCTCATCAATCAGACTACTATTGTACTTACCAAGCGCTTAGCTTTGTAAGCTACCAACAAAAAATTGCAATCAAAGACTACTATTGTACTCCCTCCGTACTGGTGCATTAGTCACGTGACGAAAACCAAATAGTAATCCCGAAACTTTTAGGCGCGGTGCATTAACTACCCACCTCGTTCCCTGTTTTTTGCCACGAAAAAAGAAATCACCCAATACGAGATGTGGGGTGCATATGCATCCAATGACTTGAAACTATTCCCTCCGTCTAGGTGTATAAGTCATCTTAGAGCAAGTGAAAAAGAGGAGTGAGCTCTCATGCCAGAGCCTAGCTATATGTGGATTCGTAGGCCGATATACAATAAATATGAAGAAAGAGAGAGAGAAGATGAGAAAAAGTAGTACTATTATAGCCAGCCTTATAGCTAACCTTATTGTATGATTGGCTACAAGTGATGGCTCTATATGACATGGCAACATCATATAGCCAACAACTAGCTATAATGTTAACCATGCTCTTAGGTTGTGCACCGTGACCAAGACAAAGGGGAAATCAAGAGAACTTAATGTATTTTCGCTAATTAATAGGATTACATGCAATGAAATAACCACTGCATGCCATGTTTGGTAGTCTCAAGTCATTGAAAGCATGCACGACTCACACCTCTCATTGGTTGATATGTCACGAAATAAGAAATGAGGAGGGAGTTAATGTACCGTGCCTAAGTGTTTTGGGATTATTTGGTTTTCGTAAGGTGACTTACACAACATTTTTGGTTACATGTATTAACATTTTATCAGTGAAATCAAAGGTCAAAACTTGGCGCAAAATGCAAAGGGGAGAAATAAACCAGTAAACATCAAAGTTCTCTCATTTGGCCCCAACTAGAGGTCCAGTGAGATGACTATACTGCACCGGCACGGAAGGGGACATGGCTTCATTGACTTACTGCACTTGCGTTTGGGTGAATGACACGTGGGCCCAACAGGTGGCTGGCCCACCTGTCATACAGCCAAACGCAGGTGCAATAGGGGGCCGAGGAGTAGATGGCCAACACACACGTGAATGCAACATAGTCTGCACTTCCAATATAAAGGCTTCCCGCCAGTCCAATCTACGAAATCCTACGCACCTACGCACCCTAACCAAGGGCAAGAGTGATCACTCCAATCGCAAGATCAGTTGACTAGAAGCTAGACCCATGGAGGCGATGAGCGTGAGCATCAGCCGGCTATGCCAGATGGTCCACGACGCCGGCCTGCGGCCCGGCGCCGAGGAACGTCTGTAGGTCGTGCTTGAGGCTGCCAGGGCAAGAGGCCGCTTGGACGATAGCTTCGTCTCCTTGTTCAACGAGGTCCTTGTCGGCTTCCTCGACAAGTTCACCGTCTTTAAGAAGCTCATGGACGACCTTGACGTACGTTCGGCCCACACGCCCAGGAACTGCGATGCTGATACGTCTAAAGCGTATCTATAATTTATGAAGTATTCATGCCATGCTTATAACAATTTGATATGGTTTTGGTATGATTTGCATGGAACTAACCCGGATTGACGCTGTTTTCAGCAGAACTACTGTGGTGTTGTTTCTTTGTGCAAAAATAAAAGTTCTCGGAATTGGCTGAATCTTTTTGATGATTTTTTTGGAACAAAAGGGACCCCCGAAGCTTTATGGGAGGGCTAGAAGAGCCACGAGGAGGGCACAACCCACTAGGGCATGCCTGGTGGGCCATCCGTGTGCCGGTGGGTTGTGCTCACCTTGAGGCCCATCTTAGCATGAAACCAACACCAAAAAATCCTATAAATAGAGAAACCATCGGGGGTTAACCTAGATCAGAAGTTCCGCCACCGCAGGGCTCCGTAGCCACCGAAAATCAATCTAGACCCGTTCCGGCACCCTGTCGGAGGGGGGAATCATCTCCGGTGGCCATCTTCATCATCCCGGCGGCCACCACGATGAGGAGGGAGTAGTTCACCCTTGTTGCTGAGGGTTTGTACTAGTAGCTATGTGATTAATCTCCCTCTCTCGTGATCTATATCATGGGCTTTGTTAATATAGTCGGATCATATGGTGTTCTCCCCTCTCTATCTTGGTGTGATGAATTAAGTTTTTCCCTTTGAGATTTCGTGGTTATCGGATTGAATATTTTTCTGTATTTGAGAACACTTGATATATGTCTTGCAATTGAATACTCGTGGTGACAATGGGGTATTGTATTGATTCACTTGATATATGTTTTGGCACTCAACTTGCGGATTCCCGCTGTGACATAGGGGTAATCCATGCATAGGGGTTGATGCACATTCTTGTCCTTATTTCTCCGGTAGAAATCTTGGGGCACTCTTGTAGTTCTTTGTGTGGATTGAGTATTAAGAATATGAATATTCTTTGGTGTTATTCTAGTACGAACTCTAGGATAGATCGAACGGAAAAAAATAGCTTTGCGTTATTTTAGTATGAACTCTTGAATAGATCGAATGGAAAGAATAGCTTTGAGGTTGTTTAGTACCCTACAAACAATTCCTATATTTTGTTCTCCACTAATAGGAACTCAGGAGTGATTCTTCATTACACTTTGAGGGATAATCATATGATCCAACTATGTTAGCATTGTTGAGAGATTGCACTAGCGAAAGTACGGACCCTAGGCCTTGTTTTTAAGCATTGCAATACCATTTTTATGCCCGTTTACTATTCGCCACCTTGCTGTTTTTATTTATTCAGATTATCAAAATATATTTCTACCACCTGTATTACACTTTTATCACCATCTCTTTGCCGAACTAGTGCACCTATACAATTTTCCATTGTATTGGGTGTGTTGGGGACACAAGAGATTTCTTGTATTTGGTTGCAGGGCCGTTTGAGAAAGACCATCTTCATCCTACACCTCTCACGGAATGATAAACCTTAGGTCATCCACTTGAGGGAAAATTTCTATTGTCCTACAAAACTCTCCGCTTGGAGGCCCAACATGTGTCTACAAGAATAAAGTTGAGCAGTAGACATCAAGCTGTTTTCTGGTGCCGTTGCTAGGGAGGTGAGTGCTTGAAGGTATATATTTAGATCTTGCAATTGAATCTTTTAGTTTCTTCTTTTATCACTAGTTTGGTTTATAAAAGAAACTACATAAAAAATGGGATTGAGGTTGCATCATATTATCGATCATCTTTATAATATCTTTCTTGAAAATGATGGTTCGGAAAATTGTGCTCAATTATTAGAAGAAGAAGTCAATAAAATGTTTGGCACAAAATATTTGAATGATGAGCATGATCGCAATGTTGTTAGTATGAATTATTTGAATATCCATGATTCTAATGATATTCAAAGCCATAAGCTTGGGGATGCTATATTTGATGAATATGATATTTGTAGTCCCCCAAGTTTTGATGAGAAAATTTATTATCATGATTGCATGCCTCCTATTTATGATGATTATATTGATGAAAGTGGATTTGGATAGGTCGTGACTTTATTTAATGATGAATCCACTATTTTGGAGGCGGTTGCAATTGATTGTGACAATAAAGTTCCTTTATATGATGATTATGCTGATGACATGTATGTTATAAAGGATAATGATAACCATGAAACTTGCCATAATGATTTTAATTTTCAATCCCATGATAGTTTTTTTGTTGAGTTTGCTCCCACTGCTATTCATGAGAATAAATTTGCTTATGTGGAGAGTAAGAAAATTTCTATGCTTATGCATCATGAAAAGAGTGCTTTATGTGATAGTTATATTTTTGATTTCATTCATGATGTTACTGAAAATTATTATGAGGGAGGAACATATGCTTGTAGGTATTGCAATAATATGAAGTTTCCTCTCCATGTGTTGGAAATTTTGAAGTTTTGTTTGTTTTGCCTTCCTATGCTAGTTGATTCTTGCTCCGATATGTTGTTTGCCCACAAAATACCTATGCATGGGAAGTGGGTTAGGCTCAAATGTGCTTGCCATGTGTTTCATGATGCTCCCATTGTGTTTCAATTCTTTATTTTCATGAGAGCATCATTAAAATCATCATGCCTAGCTAAAAGACATTAAAGAAAAGCGCTTGTTGGGAGACAACCCAACACTTTTACCTACTGTTTTTTTGTTTTCACATGATTAGGCTACTAAAGTAATGATGTTTTATTGCTTTTGTTTCAATAAAGTGCCAAGTAAGACCTTTGGGATGGCTTACGGTGATAGTTGATTTGATCTTGCTGAAAAACAGAAACTTTTGCGCTCAGGAAAACAATTCTCATTTTTAATAGAAGCGTGATAAAATGATGATTCTTTTTGCACAAGATTAATATTCAAATTGGTCACGCGGTCCTAATTTTTCAAAAAAAATTGGAGTAGTAGAAATATGGTTTGAGTACAGATTACTATAGACTGTTCTGTTTTTGACACATTCTGTTTTCAATGCATAGTTTGCTTGTTTTCTAGTTTCTATGGCTTATATTGCTCAATATAAATTGTGGAAATGATACGATACAGTAAGAATTGTGAGAACAATTATTAATCTTGTCTTTGACAGTACGAAAAGTGGAATGGTTTGCTCTTTATCATACTAACCTATCTCACAAAGTTTCGTTAAGTTTTGTGTGATTTAAGTTTTCAAGTTTTGGGTGAGATATTGATATGAGGAGAATAAGGAGTGGCAAGAGCCTAAGCTTGGGGATGCCCAAGGCACCCCCAAGGAAATATTCAAGGAATATCCAAGAAACTAAGCTCGGGGATGCCCGGAAGGCATCCCCTCTTTCGTCTCCAACATTATCGGTAACCTCACTTGGAGCTATGTTTTCATTCGTCACATGATATGTGTTTTGCTCGGAGCGTCAATTTATTTTGTTAGTATTTTATTTATGTTATTTAGAATAATGTTTTTCATATTTTATTTCAATAAAAGTGGCAATGATAGCCTTTGCCATTCTTATTTTGCAAGTATACATGTTGTTGTTTGAAAACAGAAAGTTTACCGTTGTTGCAAAAATTCCCTAGAAAAGTCAGAATGTGATAAAATGTTGAAACTTTTTGCAAAATGAGATAAATTTTATACAGTGTGGTAAATTTTCATAATGTTTGGAGTTAAGGAAGTATTGATACTCTTGCATTCTTTACAGACTGTACTGTTTTGGTGGATTGCTGTTATGTTTGCATTGTTTGCATATGTTTGCTTGTTTAATGATTCTATTTGAGGATAGGAGTATTAAATATGCAGAGGCATTTAGTATGCAATGTTGAATAATAATTTTAGTGATTTTCTACAGTAGGTAATGATAAAGTTTTTGCATTGGTTTATACTAACTTATCTCACAAGTTCTTGTTGAGTTTTGTGTGGATGAAGTTTTTGAGATTTAGGAAAACTGCGACATGAGAGGAATTAAGGAGAAACAGAAGCTCAAGCTTGGGGATTCCCAAGGCACCCCAAGATAATATTTCAAGAAGTATCAAGCATCTAAGCTTGGGGATTCCCCGCTAGGCATCCCACCTTTCTTCTTCAACAGTTATCGGTTAGTATCGGTTGAACCTAAGTTTCTGCTTCTTCACATGATGGGTGCTATCCTTGGATTGTCATTTTATTTTGTTTTTCTTACTGTTTTAATAAAGTACTTAGATCTGAAAGTTTTTAAATAAAATAGAGTCGTCAAATAATTGCCAGGGAGTCTAAGTAAGTGGCATTCACATCGTCCACAAAGCTCTTTTCTATGTCATTTACTCTTGTGCTTCACTTATATCCTATGAGTAAATTGTTGAATAAATCGAAAGTCATGAAGTTGAAATCATATCATGCCTAGTGGTAGCTTGACGTTGGGTTTAGAAAGTGAAATATTTTGAGGCTTCACAATCACAATATTGGTCATACAAGCAATTCACGAATAATTAGTATGAGGAAGAGAACTTTCACATGCAAATACACTATCATGGAAATCTTTTGCGATTGTGAGCCCCCATCAAAACATTAAATGCCAAATTTGTTGACATTGTACAAGGAAGACACCATAATGATTTATGTTTGTTCATATTCACAATGAAGTTATATTGTCATAGATCCTTCAACATGCAGTGCTTGCCCCCCATCTTTGCTATCCAAAAATTCCGCACCAAGTAGAGATACTACTTGTGCATCCAAAAACCCTTAAACCCAAATCTTATTTCAAGAGTCCACCATACCTACCTATATGCGGTATTCTTTTGCCGTTCTATGCAAATTTGTATGTGCCATCTCTAATTTTCAAAATAAATTTCTATTTTGTGTGCTCATACCGCTCGCGAGGCAGTGAGGGGTGGCCAATATTTTCCATGCTAGATGTGTTATTCTCACGATGGGTGTTTATTCAGTTGTCATTGCACGAGAGTAAGGCAAAGGTATTAGGGATGCCCAATCCCGAAATGAAAAATGAATTTACTTTATGTTGTCAAATAATAAATTCCTTGGAAGTGTTGGTATGGAGGGCACCCATGGATAGGTTAGCCATGGAAAGTGAAAGTATGATGGAAAAAGGAATAAACTTTATTTTTCTGTTTGGGAACCACCTATGATATATCTAGCATGGAAAGTGTTGGGAGCTCTAAGTCATTTTCGTTGGTGGGAAAAGTATGCCTCTCAAATGTCACAGCCCTAGAATTGGTTGCAGATAGTTGCATCAGTGAGCATCATGCATCCTATTATTTTCAAGAAACTTGAAATGAAGAAATTGAAAGCCCCAGAAATCATTTTAAAAGAAGGGCAAGAACCCTTTAAATTGCATTCATTGTTTCCAAAATGACTTCATAAATGTTTGATAATTTTGGCAAGGCTTTGAGACCAAACCAAAAATAGTGAACATTTTTGACGAAATTATTTTGGGACTTTGAAATTAAATCAATAAGTATTTGAGTTTTGGATTATATTCATTTTTATAGAATATAATTCAAAAGGCCCTGGAATTATTTATGTGCCTCTGGAAAAGTCCATAATGGCAAATTAAGAATATTCAGAAGGTGTTGCCCTGTTTTGAATTTATTTTGAATTTTGAATCAGTGGCAAAATGAATAAATAAAAACAAAACAAAACAGAAATAAACCAGAGCAGAGGCCTACCTAGAGCCCACTCACCTTGTGCTTCCATGAGCCATAGTAGTCCGTTACAGCCCGGTTCACCGGAGTCCTGCTAGCCCAGCACTACTACTCCGGAACACTTGACTAGCCGGCATGTGATTCACTATGTTCATGTGTCTGTCCCTTCGGGGAAATGTCACGCGGTGACATCCGGAGTCCCGACTAGCCTGCTACAGCCCGGGTTCCTGGACTCCTGTTAGCCCAGTGCTACAGCCCGGATTCGCACGCTGCTGACCGACATGCTCGATGTTGATTCATGTATGCCTGTCCCCGTAAGTTGGTGCCACTTTCGGTTCAGGACTAGTCATGTCGGCCCGGGTTCTCTATCATATGGATGCTAGTGACACTATCATATACGTGAGCCAAAAGGCGCAAACGGTCCCGGGCCATGGTAAGGCGACACCCGTGGGAATACCTTGCGTGAGGCCCAAAGTGATATGAGGTGTTACAGGCTAGATCGGTGTGACTTAGAATCGGGGTCCTGACAGTGTTGGTATTAGAGCCTGACTGCCTGTAGGATTACCAAGCCAACTGGTCGAAGTTGAGTCTAGAAATGCTTTAGTTATGTAAGGGAATTGATTGTGGAAGGGAACGTAAGTCTCCTTTTGCTCCTTATACCTTATGCCCTTCTGATCTGAGTCAACTCTTCTTTTCTATGGGGATTAAGAACTAGGCCTTCTCATCTATCTATCAGGATGACGTGTTACTAATCCATAGACTTATAGAATTGATAGTTTCAAGCCTCAGTTCCGTTCCTACTACTTCCATATGTTGACAGTTGATCTCGGAACCTTGATATTGTGATGTTGAGTGGTTATTCCACCATTTTGCAGGATGTCTCAAATCTTTTTGAGCATTTACAGCCGTTATGATGTCCAAGTCATCCCAGGTTTCTAGACAGTCTGATGCATTTGCAAATTTCTTCTTTCCGTTCCCGATGTCCCTTTGGGCCAGTTCAACCGCACTAATCGATGAGTTGAGGTACTCTATTGCCTCGACATATATGTAGCAATGCTTCAATAACCAAGAAATTCCAGAAAATAGTTAAAACTTCAAAAAATCATAGAAAATAATCTATAACTCCAATGGAAATAATTTATATATGAAAAATGATCAGAAAAATCCAAAGAATATGTTTATGCCATGTTCATGCATGTTTGAGCAAGTTAACTCCACTAATTAGGATAAAACATGATTAAGGTAAATTTGAAAAATAGGTTTGGAGTTGGAATTTGATGTAGTTTGAATTCCACTTCAATTAAAATTACCTGCTGTTGCATTAGCTCAATTCAGTACCTTAATATGTCATATCATTCATTTGCTTGTGCATTGCATTAATTGAATGTTGTTTATGTTCCTTTGTTGGTAATTGTCCCCTCTCAGTAGACGTGTTTCGACAATGAGTTCGATGACACCGATGAAGAGTTATACTATCTTCAGAAGTGCCAGGCAAGCAACCCCCCCCCTTGTTCATTCCGATACAATCCCACTCTCTCGCTCCTGCTCTCTTTTACTGCATTAGGATAACAACGATTCAACTGTTACGTGTTGCGGTAGTTGAACCCCTTTCCTCTGCATGACCTGTCATTGCCACAGTAAATAGATGAAACCCACTAGCATGAGTAGGAGTTGTTTGAGCCCTAATGTGCCTACACATTCATGCTTGTTTGTCATGCCTGCTATTGCTTAGAGTTGTGTTAGGTCTGATTCATCGGGGATGAATTGGAAAGCTGTGAACATGTCCTACTGTGTGTGAGCTAAGTGTGTTGAACACAATTTGGTAAAGGTATCGATGAGAGGCCATGTAGGAGTACATGGTGGGTTGTTTCATTGGAACCATCCTTAAGCACCAAGATCTGTATGTGTGATTTAAGAATCAGCTACTACCATGCATTGGGCCCGAAACCAATGGACCCTCTCGGCTTCTTAACCACCCTAGTTCTCTGTCCAGGAGTTGCAACTAGTTTTTGGTGTTTATATGGTATGTGTTGGCGGCCGTGCGTAGCTCTGACCCTAGGGGTGGGCTATGATGCGGTAGATACACCATGGCACGGTGTACCGAGTCGCCCGTTTGGTGTCTCGGGAACCCTATACACATGGTTCGGGGCCGTATGTGGAAACCTCGGCCGGACTCCCTGCGGATGGAACCTGGATAGGCTATAAACCTGGACTAGAGACTTGAGTGTTTAGGTAGGCCGTGGCCGATACCCGCGTTGGGCTTCCGCTTGAAGGTTGCCGAGTACATGTCGTGTAAACCGCGGTAAGTGTTGAGAGCGTGTATGAAGAAGTACACCCCTGCAGGGTTAACATCATCTATTCGAATAGCCGCGTCCGTGGTACAGGACTACTTGATTGCCTATACAGTTCATAGATAACTTGAAGTGGATACTCTAAAACTCACAAGATAAGTGTGAGTGCTATGGATGGCCTTCTGGTAGGGAGACGGGAGGGGATCCATAGTGGTGTATTGAATGGTGAATATGTGGACTCGTGTGCGCCACCTCAAAAGAGTTGCTTGCAGTCGTAGTTCAAGTTAGCCACTGAGTCAAAGCTGGCTTGCTGCAGTTAAACTCTGTTGATACCGATGCATATGTAGTTAGTTCTGATGTAAGTCTTGCTGAGTACATTTGTACTCACATTTGCTTAATTTATGTTTTGCAGAGAGACGTCAGTCTCGCTAGTAGTTCCGTGTGGACTTTGACGTTTAGCTTGCTACCTCAGCTACGATCTTGTGCCCTTGGCAGGGTCTTGTAGATAGTCAGGCTTCTCAGCCTTCTTAATTTGTAGTTGTCCGTACTGAGACAGGTTAAGCTTCACCATGTGCTTGTTGCTTGTATGCTTTGTATGTTGGGTCATGAGACCCATGCTTGTAATACTTGGCTCCTCGGAGCCTAATGAATAAATACTTTGAGTCGTAGATTGAAATGCTTGGTATGTTTGGGATCCGACAACCTAGTTGTTTATCCTTGGTAGCCTCTCTTATGGGGAAATGTAGTCTTGTGCTTCCATGAGCCATAGTAGTCCGCTACAGCCCGGTTCACCGGAGTCCTGCTAGCCCAGCACTACTGCTCCGAAACACTTGACTAGCCGGCATGTGATTCACTATGTTCATGTGTCTGTCACTTCGGGGAAATGTCACGCGGTGACATCCGGAGTCCCGACTAGCCTGCTACAGCCCGGGTTCCCGGAGTCTTGTTAGCCCAGTGCTACAGCTCGGATTCGCATGCTGCTGACCGACATGCTCGATGTTGATTTATGTATGCATGTCCCCGTAAGTTGGTGCCACTTTCGGTTCAGGACTAATCATGTCGGCCCGGGTTCTCTATCATATGGATGCTAGCGACACTATCATATACGTGAGCCAAAAGGCGCAAATGGTCTCGGGCCATGGTAAGGCGACACCCGTGGGAATACCATGCGTGAGGCCCAAAGTGATATGAGGTGTTACTGGCTAGATCAGTGTGACTTAGAATCGGGGTCCTGACAGTGTTGGTATCAGAGCCTGACTGCCTGTAGGATTACCAAGCCAACTGGTCGAAGTTGAGTCTAGAAATGCTTTAGTTATGTAAGGGAATTGATTGTGGAAGGGAACGTAAGGCTCTTTTTACTCCTTATACCTTATGCCCTTCTGATCTGAGTCAACTCTTCTTTTCTACGGGGATTAAGAACTAGGCCTTCTCATCTATCTATCAGGATGACGTGTTACTAATCCATAGACTTATAGAATTGATAGTTTCAAGCCTCAATTCCGTTCCTACTACTTTCGTATGTTGACAGTTGATCTCGGAACCTTGATATTGTGATGTTGAGTGGTTATTCCACCATTTTGCAGGATGTCTCAAATCTTTTTGAGCATTTACAACCGTTATGATGTCCAAGTCATCCCAGGTTTCTAGATAGTCTGATGCATTTGCAAATTTCTTCTTTCTGTTCCCGATGTCCCTTTGGGCCAGTTCAACCACACTAATCGATGAGTTGAGGTACGCTATTATTATGACCCTAGTTGTCTTAGAGAACCTCTCAATAATCTAGCAATGCTTTGTATCCCAGTGTGATGATTCTGGCCATCATTCTTGAAAGCATCCGGTGATGCCATTTAGTTAGTAGGTATTCTATTCCTAGGTACTTGACCCAAGATTCACTCTACTTACCTCGTGTTGATAGTGTTGCTTGTACCTTTAGGATATTAGTAACCTTGCGATAGTCCTCGAGGTCCGTTGTATTTCCTTCCTCCAAATACCATGAACTGCTTATGGAAGAAGTTATTTGAACCAAAGGATCACAATCAGAGTACTCTTGAGAAGTTCTCCATTCATAATTGTGACTCTGCCAGTCCTACCTATCTGCATGGGTTATCCGGAAGAAACATGTTGAACTTGGTTCGACATACTAATCTATGCATCCACAACTCAGAAAGTTATATGTTGCTTGAGTTGACCCTCCTCAGTTGTATTCCGACCCTAGTCTATCAATTGATAGTCAGGAATAGTTGTGCATTCATGTTCATCGATGCCTATTATTCTTGTGGTCCGTCAAACCATTCTAGTTCAGAATGACTAGGAGAAACAAACTCCTGTACCTCATCCATTTCTAGGATTGGGTCAAAGTAGTTGTATCTCGCAGATCAAAATGACAATTCAACTTTTGTTCTGTTCTACTCTGAAGTATTACCATCTTATGCCAAGATTGCCATGAGAATTGCACCACCTCTTATGAATTCTTGACGTAGTGATACTTCCCGCCATCATTATTCATTCCTCGGGTCGTGTTGTCGCAATCGGAATGCCGACTAATGAATCGTGATGTATGAAATCTATACTCCTAGCAACCGTGTTGCCCGATAGTTAATGGAAAACATTCTCTTTCTTAGCATGTTGGTTATTAAATCATCATCCTAAGATTGATCGTGCTACATATGTCCATATTTCTGGTGCACACTTCAGTCAATGAGTTAGGATTATTAATCCCTAGCTCTTTTGATCCTATCTTCTTGCTTTGAAAGGTAAGATTGTTCTCGAGCTTATTAATATATTGGTGGTTCATGATTTTTCGAATATCTTCTTGAAAGTATTACCAGGTTGTTCCCTGACCGCTATGTTGAGTTCGTGATCATGTTGGTTTTTCGCTAAACCAACCATCCTCCAAGAATCTATGTTGGATACCCTGAGCTAGTTGGTTAAGCCAAACAACAACTTGGAGAGTTGGAAGATAAAGCTTGTCTGACTTAGTTCATATTGAGGGATATCTTTGTGTGTGTGTGTGTGTGTGTGTGTGTTGAAGAAAGATGATATCTCCATCAATTGGTCCTTGTGATCAGTTGTTGGATCTATTGCCTTGTCAAAACTTTGACTTGAGTATGGGCTATCGTCAACTCAAATCAGAACCAACAATGATCGTAATGTTGTCTTACTCGTGGTTGATTCCTCGAGCATACACCACTACATCTTTTGGTCTGACCAATACTATCACATTGTTCACATAATGGTGGAAGTCCAGTGATATGGAAATTCCGATGAGTTGCTGTTGAGCCCATCAGCAGCATCTTGTCTCCCCCATGATTCATGTTAAGCATTAAGCTAGTGTTGGAAACTTTGTAACAATGCCTTCATGTTCCGTTCATGAAGCATATGTTTGGATCAAAGTAGCGACTTCCTCTAAGTTCATGTGCAATCGATGCAAGTTGCCGCCGTGAATTCGAGAAAGTTTGTTTTGCTTCCTCTGGAATCATCCCAAGTCAGTCATGCATATATGCGAAGTATATTGTGGTTTGGAGACTTGCAACCTTCATTCTATATGTATCCCTAGCACACCAAGCCACTAATTGATTTGTTCAAGGAGAAGAAGTTCCTTCATAAGAGCTAATCATATGACTTATGCAAGGACTTTGTTATCCCCGATGATGGTTCCCAACTAGAACTCGGTAGTGTTTTATTATAAGACTTCTACGTGATCATGCTTGTCTTGGACATCATGTTCACATGTATGTAGCAGAATCAGCTCATGTTTTGGAGCTTGCTATCGTAGTTCATTCCCCGAGAATCTCGCAATGCCATCTCGTTGGTTTGTGTTGCAAACTTTCATTTTCTTCTAGACTCGATGAGTCTGGAATATCCTGAAACCAACCAGATCTGAATCTCAGGCAGATGTGATGGTTGGAACGTTTCCCAAGAGCTATAATATTGGTCTCTCTGTAACCGGTAGAGTGGATGTCATGGCCAACACACCCAATCAAAAGACCTATTATTGGAGTATCTTGCTTGAAGAAGTTGGCCACCTCCCCATAAGGACCTCGCAAGATTTACTCCCGTAGCTATTCCTTATGGATTCTTAAGCTCCTGAAGTCCGACCTTTTATTTGATGTTCTAGATACCAAACCATGTCAATAAATGGGTTACGCTAGCACATCAAGGAGAACATTAGAAGCGGAGTGCTAAATGTCTCTCGGTCGATCATCCAGATTTTGATCCCTTGGCCTCGCTAAGGTGAAATCTGAGGAAGTGTTATCTTTCTTTGCATCCGCATCCTCCACCATTATTCATCATGGTAGTATGTTGTGTTGCCAGGATCCTTGACATGGATATTGGTAAAACTTGTTGAATATGGGAATGCTCAAGTTCTTGAGAGCTCGCGAAATCACTAGGATTTATCGTCGGCATTAATTGGGATCTGCTTTCAGTTTCCTCGGTTATGCTATAACCTTTCCGATAGTGGAATCTCTCTCTACTGTTAGGTTTCTCCCCAGTTACTAGAATCATTCCCAACATTAGCATTTTGTTCCTAGCTTGCACCGCCATTGTGCCAATCAACCATGGACTACCATTCTCGTTAATTTCTGGTCGGGATCATCTTCAAAAGTGGTCCTACCATGGGTCCCATCCATTTCCGATGATAAGCAAAAATCATCCATTGCGTTGTCTTCAACAAGGTAGTCCACATCATCCATTCTAGTCTGGGTATGCCATCCCTTCTTACTTCGCCAAATGATTGTTGTTATTGCCTTAAGATGGTATAGAGAGTTACAATGATCGATGGATCAAAAGTAATTCTTTTGCCACTTAAGGGAGTAATTCTATGAGTCACCTCCTTTAAGGTGCCCCATCATGGGATCATGGTAATTGTTTCCTCGCTACCTTGAAACCCTCATTGAATTGTTTCTCCATCCCTTTGGATGTATGTTTCGAATCTCAGCTCAAGAGATGTTTCTACGTCTCATTCCGTGAGTTGATCTTGTGATCATTAGGATGATCCATCCATGTCGACATGTCTCGCTCTTTTGTCCTTGTGTTGGATGAAGATCTCGAAAGCAAAGATGTCAAGATCGACTTGAGTTATCAAATCAACCTCCTCAAGAAAGACATCTGGATTGTGAAGAATATGTTAGCTTGTGTCCCTCTGTCTTCTTACCTCACGACTAGAATCTCGGGACGAGATTCTTGTTTAGTGGGGGTGAGTTGTCACAGCCCTGGAATTGGTTGCAGATAGTTGCATCAGTGAGCTTCATGCATCCTGTTATTTTCAAGAAACTTGAAATGAGGAAATTGAAAGCCTCAAAAATAATTTTAAAAGAAGGGCAACAACCCTTTAAATTGCATTTAGTGTTTCCAAAATGACTTCATAAATGTTTGATAATTTTGGCAAGGCTTTGAGACCAAACCAAAAATAGTGAACATTTTTGAAGGAATTATTTTGGGACTTTGAAATTAAATCAATAAGTATTTGAGTTTTGGATTATATTCATTTTTTATAGAATATAATTCAAAAGGCCCTGGAATTATTTATGTGCCTCTGGAAAAGTCCATAATGGCAACATAAAAATATTCAGAAGGTTTTGCCTTGTTTGGAATTTATTTTGAATTTTGAATCAGTGGCAAAATGAATAAATAAAAACAAAACAAAAGAGAAATAAAACAGAGCAGAGGCCTATCTAGAGCCCACTCACCTGTGGCCTGGCACTGTTAATGGTGGCCCAGCCCACCAGGAAACCTGCGAGTCATCCCCTTCCTCCCGCCAGTGTGCAGTGTGCGTGGCTCACGCACAGGAGGCCAGGGCCACCTCCTGCTTGCCACCTCCTGAGCGACCCCGTGCCCATCCGCGTCGCCTGGGAGGTGCCCCGCATCCCCCTCTACCTTTCCCCTCACCCTGGAACTCTCTCCCTCTCCTCTAGCCCCCTCTCCGAGGACGCCCGAGAGCGCTCCGACGCCGCCGTTCACTACCATCGCATCCACCGAGCTCCCCTCGTCCTCTACTTTGTCCAACGGGCTCGCCTCGACGCTGTGGATCACCAAGACGAAGCACACGCTTGCGGGATGCCTGAAACGTCACCATCCAGCTCATCATCGTCCTCTGCCTCGACGATCACTGCCCTTTGATTCGCTGCCTCCGATGCTTCCCTGACCCCGCTGGGCTTCTCTGTGAGTCCTCTGTGAGCTGCTCTTCCGTTTGCTCCTTTCCCCATCGCCTCACATGTCCCCTAGCGCTAGCGCCGTCGTGCCCGAAGCTCACCGCCGCCCAGCCATGTCGCCGCCGTGGCCACCGTCACCTCGAGCCACAACCAAGCACACCATTGTGCTCAGAGCAAGGCCAGAAGCCCAAAACCCACACCCACTTCTCCTGCCGTCCACCGCATCCCCGTGTTCGTTGTGGCCGAACTCCGGCCGCCGCCTCTGTGCTCGTCGTCGTTGTTTCTAGCGACCCCGAGGCCTCCCGATTGCTCTGCTAGACACGGTCGAGTGCGGGCTACCTTCTGGTGGTCTCCGCGCGTCCAGCCGCCGCTCATAGCGCAAATCCGGCGAGTTGCCGCCGTGGTTTTGGTCGCCGTCGGCCGAACTCCGGCGACTGCCGACGTGGCTATGATTAGCACTAATCCCTGCCAGCTAACCACCCCACAGCCACTGACAGTGGGCCCCGCGTCGAGTCAAAGCACGAGTCAACGCGGGATTAGTGCCTCTGTCACTGACAAGTAGGCCCGACAGGTCAGGTTTGACATGGACCGGGTCAGTTGACCTGCTGACGTCACTGTTGACCTTGCTGACACCATAAAGCTTTTCTGGCATTTTCAATAACCAGGAAATTCCAGAAAATAGTTAAAACTTCAAAAAATCATAGAAAATAATCTATAACTCCAATGGAATTTATATATGAAAAATGATCAGAAAAATCCAAAGAATTTGTTTATGCCATGTTCATGCATGTTTGAGCAAGTTAACTCCACTGATTATGATAAAACATGATTAAGGTAAATTTGAAAACTAGGTTTGGAGTTGGAATTTGATGTAGTTTGAATTCCACTTCAATTAAAATGACTTGTTGTTGCATTAGCTCAATTCAGTACCTTAATATGTCATATCATTCATTTGCTTGTGCATTGCATTAATTGAATGATGTTTATGTTCCTTTGCCAGTAATTGTCCCCTCTCAGTAGACGTGTTTCGACAATGAGTTCGATGACACCGGTGAAGAATTATACTATATTCAGAAGTGCCAGGCAAGCAAAGCCCCCTTGTTCATTCCAATACAAACCCACTCTCTCGCTCCTACTCTCTTTTACTGCATTAGGACAACAATGATTCGAATGTTACATGCTGCGGTAGTTGAACCCCTTTCCTCTGCATGACCTGTCATTGCCACAGTAAATAGATGAAACCCACTAGCATGAGTAGGAGTAGTTTGAGCCGTGATGTGCCTACTCATTCATGCTTGTTTGTCATGCCTGCTATTGCTTAGAATTGTGTCAGGTCTGATTCATCAGGGATTAATTGGAAAACTGTGAACATGTCCTACTGTGTGTGAGCTAAGTGTGTTGAACATGATTTGGCAAAGGTATCGATGAGAGGCCATGTAGGAGTACATGGTGGGTTGTTTCATTGGAACCGTCCTTAAGCACCGAGATCTGTATGTGTGATTTAAGAACCAGCTACTACCATGCATTGGGCCCGAAACCAATGGACCCTCTCGGCTTCTTAACCACCCCAGTTCTTTGTCCAGGAGTTGCAACTAGTTTTTGGTGTTTATAGGATATGTGTTGGCGGCCGTGCGTAGCACTGACCCTAGGGGTGGGCTATGATGCGGTAGATACACCATGGCACGGTGTACCGAGTCGCCCGTTTGGTGTCTTGGGAACCCTGTACACATTGTTCGGGGCCGTATGTGGAAACCATGGCCGGACTCCCTGCGGATGGAACCTGAATAGGCGATAAACCTGGACTAGAGACTTGAGTGTTTAGGTAGGCCATGGCCGACACCCTCGTTGGGCTTCCGCTTGAAGGTTTCTGAGTACATGGCGTGTAAACCGCGGTAAGTGGTGAGAGCGTGTATGCAGAAGTACACCCCTGCAGGGTTAACATCATCTATTCGAATAGCCCGTCCGTGGTAAAGGACTACTTGGTTGCCTATACAGTTCATAGATAACTTGAAGTGGATACTCTAAAACTCGCAAGATAAGCGTGAGTGCTATGGATGACCTTCTTGTAGGGAGACGGGAGGGGATCCATAGTGGTGTATTAAATGGTGAATATGTGGACTCGTGTGCGCCACCTCAAAAGAGTTGCTTGCAGTCGTAGTTCAGGTTAGCCATTGAGTCAAAGTTGGCTTGCTGCAGTGAAACTCCACCACCCCCTTGTTGATACTGATGCATATGTAGTTAGTTCGGATGTAAGTCTTGCTGAGTACATTTATACTCACGTTTGCTTAATTTATGTTTTGCAGAGAGACTTCAGTCTCACTAGTAGTCCCATTTGGACTTCGACGTTTAGCTTGCTACGTCAGCTACGATCTTGTGCCCTTCGCAGGGTCTTGTAGATAGTCAGGCTTCTCGGCCTTCTTCATTTGTAGTTGTCTGTACTCAGACAAGTTAAGCTTCCGCATGTTCTTGTTGCTTGTATGCTCTGTATGTTGGGTCATGAGATCCATGCTTGTAATACTTGGCTCCTCAGAGCCTAATGAATAAATACTTTGAGTCGTAGAGTTTTGTTGTGATGTCATGTTGTATTTACACATATCGAGCATATTGTGTGTATGATTGAAATGCTTGGTATGTGTGGGATCCGACAACCTAGTTGTTTATCCTTGGTAGCTTCTCTTATGGGGAAATGTAGTCTTGTGCTTCCATGAGCCATAGTAGTCCGCTATAGCCCGGTTCACCAGAGTCCTTCTAGCCCAGCACTACTGCGCCGGAACACTTGACTGGCCGGCATGTGATTCACTTTGTTCCCGTGTCTGTCGCTTCGGGGAAATGTCACACGGTGACATCCGGAGTCCTGCCTAGTCTGCTACAGCCCGGGTTCCCAGAGTCCTGTTAGCCCAGTGCTACAGCCCGGATTCGCACGCTGCTGACCGACATGCTCGATGTTGATTCATGTATGCCTGTCCCCATAAGTTCGTGCCACTTTGGGTTCACGACTAGTCATGTCGGCCCAGGTTCTCTGTCATATGGATGCTAGCGGCACTATCATATACGTGAGCCAAAAGGCGCAAACGGTCTCGGGCCATGGTAAGGTGACACTCGTGGGAATACCGTGCGTGAGGCCGGAAAGTGATATGAGGTGTTACAGGCTAGATCGGTGTGACTTAGAATCAGGGTCCTGACATCAAAATGGTTTTATCTCTCAATTTTCGCTTTGAGCTCTGGCACCTCTACAAATCTCTACTTCCCTCTGCAAAGGGCCTATCTTTTACTTTTCAGTATTTACTTTTATGCAAAGATTCAATGTTTTTCTCTCTATTCCTTTTTATTTTTCTCTTTTGGCAAGCATCATGTGGTGAGGAAAGACCTAGGCACATATATCCAGTTGAATATGGGTAGCCTGAGTTATTATTGTTGACATCACCCTTGAGGTGAATACGTTGCGAGGCAAAACAATAAGCCCCTATCTTTCTATGTGTCCGGTTGAAACGTTTTGCTCATGTGTATGAGATGAGTGCTAGCAATCATAGAAGACTATATGATGGTTGAGTATGTGGATCTCTTACTTAAACTCTGTTGAACAAGTTGAATTGCAATTGCTTGGTGACTAAGAACATGGTTTATTGGGTTTCAAGAGAATTCATTGTTTAAACCTTAACATGTGAATTGGTTGCTACTATAACATGAGAAATTTAATAAGAAAGAATTGTTGTTATGATGCTAGGAAAGTGATTGAAATTGTCATTGATCAAACTTGTGCACTTTGCTAGCATTCACACTTCATAAATTATTTCTTTTATCATTTAACTACTCGAGGATGAGTAGGAATTAAGGTAGGGGATGCTGATACGTCTCCAACATATCTATAATTTATAAAGTATTCATGTCATGTTTACAACAATTTTATATGGTGTTGGTATTATTTGCATGGAACTAACCCGGACTGATGCGGTTTTCAGTAGAACTATCATGGTGTTGTTTTTTTGTGCAGAAATAAAAGTTCTCGGAATTGGCCGGAACTTTTTCACATTTTTTTGGAACAAAAGAGACCCCCGTAGCTTTGTGGGCGGGCCAGAAGAGCCACGAGGAGGGCACAACCCACTAGGGCGCGCCTGGTGGGCCGTCCATGCGTCGATGGGTTGTGCTCACCTCGAGGCCCATCTTAGCGTGAAACCAACATCAAAAAATTCTATAAATAGAGAAACCATCGGGGGTTAACCTAGATCAGAAGTTCCGCCACCGCATGGCTCTGAAGCCACTGAAAACCAATCTAGACCCATTCTGGCACCATACCGGAGGGGGGAATCATCTCCAGTGGCCATCTTCATCATCCCGGCGGCCACCACGGTGAGGAGGGAGTAGTCCACCCTCGGGGCTGAGGGTTTGTACCAGTAGCTATGTGATTAATCTCTCTCTCTCTCTCATGATTTATATCATGGGCTTTGTTAATATAGTCGGATCATATGGTGTTCTCCCCTCTCTATCTTGTTTTGATGAATTGAGTTTTTCCCTTTGAGATTTCGTGGTTATCAGATTGAATACTTTTATGGATTTGAGAACACTTGATATATGTCTTGCAATTGAATACTCGTGGTGACAATGGGGTATCATATTGATTCTCTTGATATATGTTTCGGCACTCAACTATCGGATTCCCGTGGTGACATTGGGGTAATCCGTGCATAGGGGTTGATGCACGTTCTTATCCTTGTTTCTCCGATAGAAATCTTGGGGCACTCTTGTAGTTCTTTGTGTGGATTGAGTATTTTGAATATGAATATGCTTTGGTGTTATTCTAGTACGAACTCTAGGATAGATCAAAAGGAAAAAATAGCTTTGCGTTATTTTAATATGAAATCTCACTACTAGGAAAAGGGCTATAGATGAAATGGATACTAATGGCGCACCATGTATGTGGTGCGCCACTGCTATATAGCAATGGCGCACCAGATATGGGTGTGCCATTAGTGGCCATATTACTAATGGCGCACCTGGTCTGTGGTGCACCATTACTAGTTTTGTCCTGGCCCCACACCCCTCCCCAGACATAGCAGTGGCGCACCAGTTGGAAAGTGCGCCATTACTAGTTTTAACTAGTAATGGCGCACCAGTAAGAGATGCGCCATTACTATCTATACGTATGGCGCACCCCCTACCAGTGCACCATTGCTATCACCCCTTATCCCCTCTCTCTAGTCACGTTCTCTCCCTTCCCCTTCCTCTTGACACACCCACCCACCCCCTCGACTTCGATCTAGATCGGGAAGCCCCGACCGCCCGCCTCTTCCTCTCCCTCCCGACCACGACGATCCCCTTCCCCCTCCCTCACACTAGATCCAGGGCATGGAGCCGTGGTGAGCTCCTTCCCTAGCCCTCCTCACCAGATCCAGAGGAGAGCTGGTGACCACGTCCTCCAGCGAGGGCATTGCTCCGGGGTGTGGTGGCCGCCGAGCTGCAGGAGGAGGAGCTCCCCTCGCCGCCTCGCGTCGGACCGCAGCACGTCCGTACCATCAATCCCACCATCCACCGTCCTCGCGCGATTTTTTGTTCCTTTGTCGCGCAAGGCAAATCTCCCCCACGCATTCTCGGAGCCGGCGCCCCGGCGAGAAGCGCGCGTCCCCAGGCCTTCGCTCTCCACGTCGGCGAGACCAAGAGAGAGCAGAGGCGAAGGGGCCAGACCCGGCGGGAGCCTCATCTCCCGATGATCGGCACGGCCAGCCGCCATGATGGATTTGGCTCACCTCGGAGGGTTCCCAACAAATCCCGCCGCCCGGACCGGAGAGAGGAGGTTCGTTGAATTTGTTCCATTCCCAGCCCATCTCGCCGGCGGCGTGGCTAGTTCTATGCTGTCATGCCGCGCGCGGCAGGATGGAGTCTGAAGCGTGATGCTACTGTTGGATTGCTAGACAATGGGTGCTGCCACCATGCGCGCGAGGTGTTCGGTTGATTGCCTAGAACTGCCAATAGGGTGTCAGCTGTGTCATGAAGTCAAGCATTTTTCTGCTATTTTGTTAGGAACCATGAATCTTTAGTGTAGGTTTTGGACTGAACTGCCTCTAGGGTGCCATCTGCACCAAAGGTTTTAGTGAACTGCCCTCGCATTGCCTATCAGTGTTGCATGCAATCTTATAACTTTTATGTGCCTTCATCTCGTATTACTGACAAGAGTTAAAAATGAGAGAGTTCACTTGCTCTGGAAGATGAGGAACCAAGGGCAGCCGCCTGCTAATGACATGGTATCTAAATATGGTGCATTTTCCTTCATAACATCTTGTGCAGATCCATGCAGCTTATGTTCTTCTTATAAATAAAGGCTATGAACTAGGCTCCTTTACATGTCATCTACACCATCAATCCCATAATATAAGAGCGTTTTCAAGCTATGTTAGTTTAGAAAATGCTCTTATATTATGGTATGGAGGGAGTAGTTGCCACTTACCACCACAAGATATTGGTATAAGCTACTGTTTTGAAAAGGAATGCCGAACTGAAGGTTGATCAGTGTCCAGTATGATACCATTTCCAAACACTTGCAGTGTGTTTCAACCGGCACCCTGCAGTTTAACCATAGATTTTGATAGTTGGTGATATTAGACTTTCTGAAGTGATTCTGTTGTTAGAAATTTTCATAGCTCTTGTTTTTTCCCAGTCTTGTTCATATTTGCAATACTGAACTGTTGTAGTTGAAATATGATGCAATAACTTCACTGTAAGGGCATAGAATAAATGTAAAGTACTCCAGGATCATGCTGTTAAGTATTGTTCCTGATTGCCCACTACATCTCTAATTATTGATAACCTATTCCGGTTCCATTCTTTATCATTATTTCCACAGTTTTTTTGTTCAAACATATACACATAGTGAAAGTTGGTCACCGTAATAAAACTGAGTACACCATATGAGTACCCCAATTGATTAATATTTCTTGATTTTCCTTCTTTTATATGCATGTCTGATCTCTAATTTATCCATATATATGTTAGCCGACAGAAAACGGTCGAGTCTTAGTGCTGCTGCCCCATGAACACATTTTTTTAATTTGACCGTACATTCAAATGAAGCCTTTGTTAAGTATACACTCCAAAATTCAGTTAACAATAGACTAACTGAATTTTCTGTTTCTGAATTTATAAACTCACTTTATATTCAGTTTATAAATTAACAGTAGCTTCAAGATTAAGTATCATTCGCATGGATTAACTGTTATTTTATTTTGTGGAGGATAAAGTTCAGATTATGAATAATGGCATTACAAGTGAACTTGGCACAATTACACATGTCCTGAACCTCATAGAATAGTTTGTTTGTCTTTCTGTTTATTTTGTTACATTTTGAAGTGATAAAGTGAAGAATAAGAAGAAAAGATTACTAGAAGATTAGTTTTAGGATTTTCTTTTATTTCCTTGCAATTTTCCTTTTATTGGATACTTGTAAAGACATTGTAATATTCTTACTATAATAAAAAATATGATCATATTTCATTTTTTGTTTTTAAATTATTTTCCTTTTAGGTTGTTTTCTGTAAATTTGGATTTTTTTTGTTTTCCAAATACATTACTAGTGGCGCATCATGAACTAGTGCACCATTAGTAAGTCAGAGCACATGGGTAAATATGCCCCCCTAGGAGGCATACTAATGGCGCACCATGGGATATACTAATGGCGCACTGTATGGTGTGCCATTAGTATACCAGATAATACTAAAGGCGCACCACAGGTGTGCCATTAGTAAAAAATACTAATGGCGTGATACTAGTGGTGCACCTGTAGTGTCCCATTAGTAGGCAAAACATGTACGCCACTAGTATCCCTTTTCCTAGTAGTATCTTGAATAGATCGAACGAAAATAATATCTTTGAGGTTGTTTACACTAGTAGAAAAAGGGCCTATTGTCCCGGTTCGTAAGGGCCTTTTGTCCCGGTTCCTGAACCTAGACTAAAGGGTCGGTACTAATGCCCTGTCCCTTTAGTCCCGGTTCAATCCAGAACTGGGACATATGGGCCTCCACATGGCCTGTGCGCGGAGCCCAGGCAGGAGGGCCTTTGGTCCCGGTTGGTGGCACCAACCGGGACCAATAGGCATCCACATGTCAGCAATTCTGTGGCTAGGGTTTTTGTTTTTTTTAAAGGGGGGGGGGGTTTGGGGGTTTTGGGGGGTTAATTTAGGTGTTTCAAATATTGTGTTAGCTAGCTATAATTAATAGAGAGAAGTGTCCTCTCTTATGTCCGTGCTTGGTCGATGTTACGTACTATACATACGTATATAGAGGACTAGACACGCTAGCTAGCTAGTAAGCAAATGAAGGAAACAGAAGATCGTCATGAACATAGATGCATATAGAGAGAAGTGATATCGACCACCTCTCCTTCTCCGAGAGATTGGTCGAACAACAAGTTCTCGTATATCTATCCGACACTACTGGCTACATATATACACTAATTATCTCTTACAAATATAATCTCCTAACATACGGACTCATGGTCCACATAGTATTCTCCGTCTTCAGCAATCACGTGGTCAAGAAAGAATGCCGCCAATTCCTCTTGAATTGCTCGCATGCGAGCTGGTGCTAGGAGTTCATCCCGCTTCCGAAACATCTAATTTGAAGAAGGGGGTCAATTCATATATACATATGAATGAATGAAACTCAACACAAATGATGGTAATAAATAAAATTGTGAATGTTGTTATTTACGCACTTCATATTGTTCATCAGAGTAGCCCCGCTCACAGGTCGTGTGGCGGATGGACTCGCAAACGTAGTATCCACAGAAATCATTCCCTTGTTCCTGCCACAACCACTTTACAAGAAATAGAGGTCAATCAAACTGATAAGCAAGAATGCCAAATGGTATTGATGAAACTAGCGCTTGAATCAATAGGAGATGCGCGGAACATGCTACTATAGTACTTACTTTCGGGTGTCTAAATTGCAGCTTCTTCGGGAGTCCCAGAGCTTTTTTGGTGAATTTTTTCCAAACCCTGCCAGACAAAGAAAACAATTACTTTATATATCAGGAAATGAACAAAGTTTCTGATATGGTGGATAATGATCGATTTAACTTACTTCTCGAGCATTTGAGTCATGTCCGCATAGTCCTGGGGATCTCTTCGTCTTGAGTCTAAGACGGTTACTAGTCCCTGCTCAAGCTTAATCTCTAGGAGAATATAGTGGAAACTGCACACGCATGCATAACTCATCAATTACATTACTATAACCTTGACTAATATATAAGGGAAACCGAATATGCACAAGACAATAACACTCACTTGAAGTTGTAAGGAAAGAGCATTATATCTTTGTTTTCATTTATTACCAACGATCGTAGCAAGTTGGCCTCGGTATCTCCAGCATGAAATTTAACCTGAGTTGCATCTATGATATTTGTGTTAATGAACCCAATATCACCGATTTGTCTTTTCTTCAATTCGACGATCTTCAATCTGCATAATATAGTGAGGATAATTATAAATACATGCAATGAAAGAGATGAGCTATATAGAGAGACTTAATGACAGAAGTAGTACTACTTACAGACAGTAGCAGGTGACCGTTGCTTTATCAAGGGCCAATTGATTGAAAAACTGAAAGAACTCCTCAAATGGAACATGCAACAGATCAATTCCAACGAGCTCATGCTCCTTTTTAACTCTCACATACAAAGTACTCCTCCCCTAGACTCTCTGCAGATTTTCATGTACCAATCATGCAATCTTCGCATCATCGTTGATAGAGATCTTTCATCTTTGATGAGAGGCTTCCCGTACTCGTATCTTTGTATCTGCACCTCCATGAAATCATAATGTACGTCGTCGGGCAGGTAATCTCCAAGATTGGTATAACAGGGCACCTTGAGCGGGGGGGCCCGATTGCTTCGCTTGTTCGCCGAGCTGGGCAATTTGTTTCCCAGCTCGTCGTTCTTTCAGCCTTTGATCACTGACAGTACTTCCCGACCGCTCCGCTTCGGCAAATTCCTTTCCAATAATGTGCTCATAGTTTCCTTTCGGCGGAGACTTGGGTGGTTTTGTCAGGGCAGCCAGAGTGCGCTTCATTTTCACTGGATCTACCTTCTCCTCCGGAGGTGGATGTTTCTTTGCTTTCACCCCTTCAAAGAAGTTCCTTACTTCTTCTCACGCGATCTCGGTGTTCTCCTCCGGGGTCCTCTCATATGGTAACTTCTCTGGAGTCTTCAGAGAAGGACCGAATCTGTATGTCCTCCTGCCTCTGGCTGTACTTCTAGACGCCAACAGAGCAGGCGGAGCGGTTGTCTTCTTTACTTGCTTACGAGGCGGAGGATAAGGACTACGACGCGCCGGAGCAGTCGGAGCGGCAGAAGGTCTCCTCCGCCCTTGCTGACGAGGCGGACAAGGAGGAGGCTGGCTGCTGGGGCGCGCCGACGCAGGCGGAGAAGGAGGCGGAGTGCCGCCACGCGCCGGAGAAGGAGCTGGCCGAGTACCCTGATCGTCACTCGCCGGAGGAGGAGGCGGTGGAGGAGGCGGAGTGCCCTGACTCGCCAGAGGAGGAGGAGGAGGAGGAGGCGTCCAGTTCAGAAGGTTGATGAGCTCCTTCCACCATAGGCATGGAGTCTTCAGAGCAGAACCCAGCCGAGTCTCCCCTTCACCGGTAGGGTGGTCAACCTGGAGGTCCTAAAATCCCTCTGTTATTTCATCCACCATCACCCTAGCATATCCTTCTGGAATCGGCCGACAGTGAAAAGTTGCGCCGGGTTCAGTAGGAAAAACAGAGCCAACAGCCGCCTTGACCTTCATATTAATCCATTGTGTTATAAGGTGGCAATTTGGAGATTCCGTGATAGCATCCACGGGATAGCAGGCAGGAGCCATCAAGACATGCTTCGGCTGAAGCAGCTTGGTGGAAGCCACACTGCTTCTCCGCTGAGATGGCGGGGTAGCTTCGGGGGAAGCTTCGGCAGTTCGTTTGCTGCGATTTGCTTCTCGTTCCTCTATCGCTTATACCCTAGCGTGCAGCACCTACAGTTGGTTCTGCTCCACTTTCTTCCTCCTCTCGTGGCATTTGTAACTGCCTGCATCCGGAAACCCAACCTTCACGAAATGGAGCCTGGCGTGCCTCGTGTCCGTCCAGGGTGCTCAGGATTCCCGAGGGCCATTGTGAGCTCGTCGTTCTCTCTGCCTGGAACGAACATCCCTTGCTGCGCTGCTTCGATATACTGCTAAAGCTTCTTGACTGGTATGTCCATTTGATCGTTCATCCAAATGCACTTCCCTGATACAGGGTCCAAGGTTCCGCCAGCCCTGAAGAACCAAGTCCTTCAACGGTCTGGCCAGTTAATTGTCTCTGGTTCATTCCCTTTATCAACCAGATCATTCTCAATCTTGGCCCACTTAGGCCGGGCTACGAGGTAGCCACCTGACCCCGTGCGATGGTGATGCTTCTTCTTCGCAGCATTTTGCTTGTTTGTCACCGACATCTTCTTACTCTTTTCCGATGTCTTGTGGGCCACAAATGCGGGCCAGTGATCTCTGATCTTCTCATATCTGCCCTTGAATTCTGGTGTCTCTTTATTTTCGACAAACTTATTCAGCTCTTTCTTCCACCTCCTAAATAGTTCTGCCATCCTCTTAAGAGCAAATGACTTGATTAATTGCTCTTCAACTGGCTTCTCCAGATCATCCTCTGGCGGTAGGGTGAAATTTGACTTCAGCTCAGTCCAAAGACCATTTTTCTGCATATCATTGACATAAGACACCTCAGGGTCTTCTGTAGCCGGCTTTAACCATTGCTGGATGCTGATCGGGATCTTGTCCCTAACCAAAACCCCGCACTGAGCAACAAATGCGCTCTTTGTCCGGAGGGGTTCAATCAGTTGGTAGTCGAGCGCGATTGCTATGATCTCAAACTTTTCATCCGAGCTCAACTTTTTCTTCGGGCCTCGTCTCTTTACCGAAGTTGTGCTCGATCCGGAGGGCTAGAAAAAAGAACAAAGACTTAATTAATATGTGTACATACCAAAACAATGAATGCATCAATTAGCTAGTCAGCAGAAGCTTAACTAATATATATAGCTGGCCGGACTCGGTTCGGTCACCGGAGACGTCATCATGGTCTCCTTCTTGCACCGGCATTGTGTCACCGGGCCGTCCTCATGGTCTCCTTCTTGCACCGGCATTAGGTCATCGGAGCCATCATAATCATAGCCAGCTGCTTCCAGACCATCGGTGGATGTACTGTCCGACACCGATGGCCACATGTATCTCACACCGACGATACTTGCTATTTAGGGTATATCGACCCCCCCTCGTGTTGAAGTTAGCGGGAGGTGGTATAAATATCGACCCCCCTCGTGTTGAAGTTATAGGGAGGGGGTATATCGACCCCCCCTCGTGTTGAAGTTATCGGGAGGGGGTATATCGACCCCCCCCTCATGTTGAAGTTATCGGGAGGGGTATATCGACGACGACAGACCCGATAAAATATAAGAATACGAAGAAGAAATAAAAAGAGGAGAAGAAGAAAGGAATAGAGGAGAAGATCGAAGAAAAAAAAGAAGAAAAAAAAGAGGAGAAGAAGAAAGGAATAGAGGAGAAGAAGAAAATATAGAAATTTTTTCTATATTTTCTTCTTCTCCTCTATTCCTTTCTTCTTCTTCTCCTCTTCCTTTTCTTCCTCTCCTCTTCTTCTCCTCTTCCTTTTCTTCCTCTCCTCTTCTTCTCCTTTTTCCTCTTCTTATTTTCCTTTTTCCTCTCCTCTTCTTCTCCTCTTCCTTTTCTTCCTCTCCTCTTCTTCTCCTTTTTCCTCTTCTTATTTTCCTTTTTCCTCTCCTAAATATATAAAACTTTTCTAGAAATGAAACTAACCTAAAATGTACTAAATCAGAGAACATATATAGATAATCCTTTTCTAAATATTTAAATCTAACTTTTGCATATATGAACATATATACACAGAGAACATACAAACATATATACATTTTTATAAAAAAGCAAAATACAAAATACAAACATATATATGAAAAA